>NC_142838.1:2126212-2429242 GCF_061612785.1 Hesperophylax consimilis | reverse complement strand
GGATCACGCGGGCTGGGTTCAAAATACTTTTCCAAAGCAAGGTGGTGGGACTGGTACTCTTCGTTGTGTTATTACCGTAAATTAAAAATGTTTCGCAAACTTGCCGGCTAAAGGGTGTCGCTTTACAAAGGCAGAACAATGATTCCGAGTCATCAATCACGTGACATTAGCATACGTCATGACGGTCTCCGTAGGTGGCGAAATGTATGTAAGAGGATGGATAAAACAACCTCGACGTAAACAGGGAAAAATTACGTACTACACAAAAAGGAAACAGCTACCTAGCTAGAATTAACCGTTAATTAAATGCTTTTGAAATGTATTTGCTACTCGGTGGTGAATGCTGTGGGAGTTGCCTTTGGGTCTCTAGGGTGGTTTTGTTCGTTGATTGTTATACGAGTCCCGTGTACTGCGTGTACTGGGGATAATTGCGACAAGGAATGTTGCGGTGTTTGTGTGAGGAATTGTTACAAAAATATGTCACCTGGAAGCGTTTCTTTGTGAGTTACTGGACCCTTATGGAAATCGTTTAAATTATGTAATGTGTTCACATTATGTGGAATTGGAATTGTTATCTTTACGTTACGTAATAATGTACAATGTAAATTGAATACGCAAAAAAAAACTTTCAACAACATTATAATAAAATAATATGAATCCACAATATAAAATTTCTACTCTCATGCTTAGTTTAATATTCATTTTATAATGCAACATTCTCAAGACCTCTGATTTAAATATCATATTCTTTTTTTACATTTAGTGAAAAGAAAATTGTATTGTCTCCACTATGAAGAAGAAATTTTCCTGGTAAATCTTACGAAAATTCACGAACTGTGAGGTGAACAATGGCGTTAACATTAAGAGTATTTCGTTGAGTAATTTATAGATACACACAATGTCATTTCTAATACTGAAAATACTGAGATTTGAAATTCGCAAATTATATTGCTTATTTATAACTACATGAAAGTATAAGTCCCATGAAAAATCACGAGACATGGGAAAAATCACAGGTGTTAATATATATAAATATTTTTTTCAATATAAATAATTTAATAAAATAATTATAATTATAAAATAAATAATAACAAATTATTACTAATAATAATTTGTACCCTGAAGATGCTTGGTAAAGCGAAACTGGTCGGTTCTAAAAATGATTAAAAACTCGTGGTTTTAAAACAAAGAGTATTTTATTTTATTAAATATGTCAAACCACAAAGTGATTGCTTTCTACAATAATATAAATTAATTTTATTTTAATTGCCACGCAGTTCCGGTTATTACACCGACCAAATGTTACTGTTGCCACACCGATATTACATTGTTTAGCTAGGATAGTCTAAATTCTTGATAAATCAGTTCCAATTTTGATAATGTAAGTTTTGATAAATTTCTGTAAAAAAAATATATAGTGTAAATATTTTACGTTTGTCTGAATTCTTCACACAATCAGTATTTTTATAAATGATAATATTGAAATTAATCAATAAACTAAAAATAACTAAACTTTAAACATTTAATAGGGAGAATGTAAAGTTGTTTTTTTCCAAATCAGGCAACAATTAAGATCCATGACAATGATTAATTTAAGAAATCATCAAAGGAAAACACAAAAAACCACGATTCTTTAAACATGATAGAGATTAGAAATCGATCTATCCGATCGCTATCCCAAACCGTCGAGCCACGAGCCATCACTAATTTGTAAAGTGGCATGGTGTAGTATGAAGATTTCTCCATTCTGTACGTTCCAGATTTGAATGGGTGAAAATTATTTATTTGCTTTTCGTGATTCAAATGGTTCTATAGCTTCCCAATGGAAATCGACGGGCGAGAAGCGTGCCATTGTTCCACAATCTATTCAAATAATAATTGGTTCTACAAATACGAGAAGGTTCGATTACATGTCAAATTATTTATGCTTAAAAAAATATCTACAGGACTTACCTATATAGGGTGTCCCAAAAATCGTGCCAAGTCCAGAGATAGAGCAACCCTAGGGGTACCCAAATCAAATCCGAATTTTTTTGTAGTTTTCGAGTTATGATTTTGTTTCATATTTTTTTTTCAAATAAAATAAGAGATTGTTGGTCACAGAGACATGAATTTTTGAGCCACATGTTTATTTATTTTCTTATTAGGTGAACAGTGTGCCTTGTAGACAAATAAACATTTGTCGGCAGATCTGATACCATTGCGTCATAAATAAATGTTGAATCCCCAAGGTAGTTGAAATTTTAAGGACGAGGACGAAAAATATTCCGCCCAGACCCTTTTTTTTAAACTTGCCGATTTAATAATCTGTTTACTTTCAAAATTTCATTGAGCTATCTCTACTGCGTAATGCTTGAAATTTGTTCGAAAGCATAATCAATATATTGAAATAAAAGTTTAAAATAACCTGTTTGAGTAATATTACGTGTTTTTTTTACTCATCCTTCATCTCGTGTTAACCCCTCAATCTATAGGTACCCAAATATGGGTAGCACCGCTAAAACCCCCGAGCTACCCAAATTTAGGGAGATTTGTAATTTCTTTGTCATTTTTTGTTTTGAACTTGCAGCGATCAGCTAATTTTTATTTTAATCGATATCAAAAACATCACAAATATTCCGCTAATGGAATATTCAAGATATTTTTTTGTATTGTGTGATCTGCACGTGGATGTCATTTTAAATTGTCTTCTAGAAATCGAACATAAATATGCTGTTGAATATTTTTACGTGTGCGATCAAGGCTCATAAAAAATAAATTTAACAAGGTTGGCTCATACAGGAACTTTTCGAAAAAAAAACGTATCGGGCTGCTCGCAAGCTCGTAACGTAGCTCGAAGTTCAGTTAGAGTCCAAAAGGTATGATCTCTTTCAGTTTTCGCTAAGCACATAAAATTATTTTTTGGTAAATCTAGGTTAATTTGCCTAAGCTCACTCAAGACAACGCCCTGAATAGTTCTCCTTAATTGTTAATTTATTCTTCGTCATATATTTTGCATTTTTCAGATATCTACTGTATAAAAAATATGTACATATATTTGGAACGTATGGGATTACACTAACCTCCCCACAACCTGGAATAAAAATATTATTATTTTTAAATCTAACTTTGCATACACCAATCGAAAGTAAAATGCAGTGGAAAAAAGTTTTAAAATATTTTGTTATATAATGTGGGATAAACGATGAAACGAAAAAAGATTAATTGGCTTGAAATCGCAGTAAGCAGTTTATGTTTCCTAATATTTGAAGTCATGCTTTTTGGAATGATCGCTGCCGAATCCAAACATGGCGGGAAATCTCAATCGCTCAAGACATATCGGAAATGGAAAAACTACTAGAACAAACCTACTCATCATATAAAATATCAAAACATCAAACATAACCCAACTAAACAACTTACAGAATTTCACTAAGTTGTTAACCCAACTAAACAACTTAGAGAAATTTCTCTAAGGTGTTAACCCAAATAAACAACTTTGAGAAATTTCTCTAAGGTGTTAACCCAAATAAACAACTTTGAGAAATTTCTCTAAGGTGTTAACCCAAATAAACAACTTAGAGAAATTTCTCTAAGGTGTTAACCCAAATAAACAACTTAGAGAAATTTTGAGTTTTGAAAAAAAAAAATTGAAATAATAATAAATCTCACACAAAAAATGTTTTATTTTTCAGCACATAATATTAACAGTTCTGATTTTATTCGGGATCTCAGGAGAAAAGAAATATCGTTACATAAAGTAATGCGTTTTTTTATTTATTTGCAACACTTTGTATAAACTCTCTCGAAAGTGGTCCAGAGCGACTACGGTTTATTTCCTTTTCCTTTAAAAAACTTTTAACGGAACACAGACAGTAAAAGGAACTCCATTAAAAGTTGTAACCCAAGACCAAACTTCCCCCAAATAGGCTTTTAATTGGCTAAACACCCAGGCGGGGTTTATAGCATCACAATATTCTAAATTATTTCTTAAAAGGAATCGATACTTTTTAAAATGCGTTGATAAAATTCACCCTTAGGGTAACAATATACCTCAAAGGATTTACACCTGATCTCCTGCGCTTCTCGGACGTATATACAGGATGTTAAGAGACGTACCTGACTTACTTTAACCAGTAATTTCGGAGGTTATTTGAAGTAAAAATATAAATAGATTTTTAGTATTCGGTGACATTTTTATTGTTTTTTTTAAACCAACCAAGAAGAAATTCTTTCACGTGTCGTCACTGGATAGTAAGTCAAGTAACCGCCCAACCCTCATTCTGGATCCTAACTGTTCAATACCTAGTAAGGTTTAACGTTTTTATTAGAAAATCAAAATTACCGGTGACAAAAATGTCGTAATTTTTTACTCCAAATAACCTTAGGAATCACTGATTCACTGTCACAAATCACTGAAAGTAAGTCGGGTACATCTCTTAGCCACAATCTTGCTTTGTGAATCCATTAAAAAGATGATTTTTTAATTATTGAAGATAATTTTAGCGATTTCAAAAAAATTTCAAACAGAAAATATACGTCGCATCTAGGACTTGAACACACGACCTTCGCCTTGCCGGGGCGCTGCTTTACTCGAGTTGAATCTTGTGATCATACTTTAATATAGCAGCCAAGAAAAATGTGCGGTGAGAAAAATTAAGATAATGCTGGAAGTTTTTATCCAAAAATACAGTTAAATATGACCTAAGAAAATAGGGTCCCATTAGCTCAGTTGGAAGAGCAGCGCCCCGGCAAGGTGAAGTCGGTTTTTAGAAGTCCCAGATTCAATCTTTTCTGTTTAAAATTTTAGTTTAAAAATCGCTAATATTATATTCGGGTATTAAACAATACAATTTTAAATTTTACTCATTAAGTTGTCATTATCATTACATATTATTAAAATTTTTGTATATTTTTTGTCATAAAAGAATAAGGCTCTGTTTGTTACTCGTACTGAGAACCTCGTTCAGTTTTGCATGGTTCAGCAGGTTAGATAAGGTTATGTGGGTTTGTGCAATTCAGTTTCCGTAATGTAAAGTTGGAGCATGTATTTTTTGTCGCGGAATTCTATATAGGTACCATGTTCTTTAATACACCTTTTATTTTTATTTGTGAAATATTTATTATTTTTCACCTATTTGATATCGGGTGTACGATTATTAAATGAATTATTCGCGTAGTTGAATGATGTCTGTGTTTAAAATTTATTTATTAATTTAAACGCCCTGATGGGCTTTTACATGATATGTATATATTTCACATCATTTACTGCATAATACAGTGACAACAGAAGTTTTATTTTTATTTTTAAAACATCAACAAAGAAACAAATATTTTTTTAGGTTCACAACATATCTAAAAGAAAACAACAAATATACGCAATTGCTCAATTTGTATGGTTATTGGGGTCATAGAGCTTAGTTTGCACGCTTGTGTTTTGGTAAAACATTTTTATCATTTGTTTTTTTGATGTGGGTTTTTGTAAAAAAAATATTTTAGGATTACATTATCATTATCGTTGATTTCCAAGACACTTTTAAAGATATCAATATATATCAAACACCATTGAAAATTATGATGGCTAAAAATATATTCATATAGATCAACTGAAGATTTAAGTTTTATTATGAATTATTGAACGTAGAATTTAAAAACATCATTTAAAAATGAATAAAACATCCCGAACCAATCTACATTCGTAATATATCTATGGCACACAATATCTACATCGAGGTTGCCTAGATTCCCCAAATTACGGGGAATTTCTAAGATTTTTCAAGAATGCCGTTCTAGCGGGGAACGTACTATAATTTACACTTGAAGAGATTTCTGACTTGTGGGGATTCTGTGGGGAATTTGATGATCTTCTTCATCTCTTGCGGGTATTTTAGAACACATCATTAGTCATGGATTTATTTTTGTACTGAGGTTCAATACAATAACATAAGTGACGAGATGCTAATATTTTACTTAGTGTTCTTCAAACTTAAAAGCGAGTAGTCTTACAAATAAAAAACGTCTTGATACAGCGAAAAAAAAACTAAAAAGAAAACGTACTGGTCAAGCCCATAGATTTGCAGCATTTTCGGAAGACCCAAAAATAAAAAAAATAAAACAGTTATTCTTACTACAAAAAAGGGGTACACGATTTGAATTATTTTTTTGCTGAGAGAAAACTTTTTATGAAATTAGCTTGAAAAGAAAGGTTAATTTTTAAAATGGTTGTTATTTTAAAACTAAATTAGTGTGTTGGTAATGCATTAACACAGTAATATGTGCCAGGACGCGTTAGTAAGTGAAGGGAAACCCTTCAGATCCTTTTGTAATGTGACTAAAATGAATCACGCCCTAATGTATGTTGTACACGCTCTGAATTTGAGAGAAAAGGAAAGTGAATATCACCGTCGGTAAACGTTACATGAGTAGGCAGCGCGCATAATTAAAACAAACCTTTTTAATGTTTTGAAAATTTGTTTTTATTCTCATTCCGCAACTCATCTGCAGCTACCTCAAGGCAGTGAGACTATGGTATCACCATTTTTGGGAAAATTTTGTGAGGCTGTTGGGAGTCTGGGAATTAAAAACTTCTAATTCAGATCGGGTTACGAAACAAAGTTACAGTTATTTTAAGAAACTTTTATACTGTGACCGGTAGTCGCTCTACTGGCGATACTGAAAGCATTGTTCAATTTGTAATGAAACATTACAACCATTAAAAAATATATTGAAAAGTGAAAGAACCAATGAGAATAAATAAAGATTTATTGAATAAGATAAAATCAACAAGTCTTAGAGATACACATAAAATAAAAAGGGACTGGCCTCTCTACCAATTTTTCTTTTACACTTAATCTCGTTCTATCATTTTTATAATAATTCCATTTTTCAATTACTAACAATTTCTTCAATTATTTTCCTTCAGTTATTTAAATAATAAGGCATCAAAAATACTAATTTTAGTTGTCTGTGTCTTGCGTAAATTTGATTAAATGAACTCAAATTTACTTCAAATTTAAGCGTGATTTTCAAAATGTTAAGTGATTGTGAGAAGAATATAATAAACGATAGTATAATATTTAACAGAAAATTAATTTTGTAATTTTAAAAATATGGACTGATTTGTCAAGAAATCAGGCTATTCTGTGATTTTAAACGGGTCTTTACAGTTTATTATTATTATTGTTAGAGGTCGCAGTCCCGGTAAGACCAGAGGATCTGGGTTGGAGTCTCACTTGCAGCAGTTAACTTTATTTTCTGCGTCTTTTTTAGGTTTATATTTTCATCGAGAGTTGTTGATATTATTTTTTACAATGAGATTTATAAACTTCAATTAATTAATACTAATGGATTGGAAATAAAGTTTTCATGGCCTATGTCAGCTTTTGATTGCGTGAAACCACAGTCGTTGAGCTCTAACCGCTCTTCCACAAAGGTCGTCAAAAAAGAAGAGAAAAAACCATCAAGAGAACTGGATTTATTTTTTGTTCCCTCTTTCTAGTTGGTCATCATCTTCCGTTGGATGCATTAGTCATAGCCACATGTCGCGCAGTTTGTGAGCAGGAATAATATGGAGAGGGGACAGTTCAGGCAGCCTGCCACGTGGAAAACACACAAAACACATCCAGATACACCCACACGCGGGCGTGGCGTGTCTGTAGCCCACACGCGCACACTCGTGCGGATACAACCTTACGTGTGCGTGGTGTGTCCGTATGCCAACACGCACACTCAAATGCAGACACACGGAATATCACGTTCTAAACGGAATGCTCAATTCGTGCAAACTAAACGAGAAATATATTCTTACAAGCTGGAACCACACTCTACTGAGACCAGAATTTTATGTTAAATATTTGTACGAAGGATATTTTCCGAACGAAAAGTTAGATATTATGTTTATTTCAGTAGAATATATGTTATTTCAGAATTGAATCTGTTAACGAGTGGCAATCATTATATTTAAAAAAAGTTTTTATGTACTTAATATTGTCATATGAAAATGAAATTCTTTGTATACACAACTTTTAATTACTTTTAGTTTCAGAGCCAATGGATTCTTCGTCAGGATAATGAAAATTAACACATTTAAAAATATAAAAATAAGTACATATGGAAAAAAAATAACGTGAGGTGATTAATTATTATTATATAAAATAAATAAAATAGTTTATTATTACATTCGTCTGAAAAATTAAAGAAACAATCACAATCATGTATAAATCAAAAACTTTTTTAATTCAACAAAACATAATCGAGGAGTAAAATAAATTTATAAATAAAAAAACAAAATTAAACTTGTTATCAATATAGGATAAGTATCAAATGAAATTAAATACAAGAGATGGCTTTTTAAAAAAATGCTTATAAATGACTGAACACTTTTTCTAATTTCAAAGTTATCTAATTGTAGCCCTATTGTATTTGTGAGTAACATTTTTAAATCATTGTTTATATCAAAAGATTGATTTATTTCCAAAATGTGGTTGGCAAATTCAGAATAATTATTTTTATTCGAACACCCAAGGTGCTCCTTAACTCTTGTGTTAAAATTTATAGAAGTCTTACCTACATAAAAAGCTACCATCTACTAAAAGTATCATCCTTATTATTTAAAATATTAATTTTTATTTAATTATTGAAGACAATACTAGCAATTCCTAAACGAAAATCTGATTTTTTTTTTGTTTCAGATTTTTGTTTAAGAATCGCTTCAATATTGTCTATGTAGGTCAAGTCTTCAATAATGTAATATTAGCATTTGTTATTAGAATAAAAATCTGGCTGGACAGTCTTTGAAATATTTTTAATTATTAAATTTGAAGTATGATTATTCAAAATCACTATTTTTCTTCACTTCTCAATATTGTCAAAGTATTTAATTTTCATATAATTAAAATGACGCCTCAAAGTAATTTTGCAACTCAATAAGAACTAATATTGTTGTTTTTGGGTGATAAAATTCACTACAAATGAAGATAGATACTGACTTAATTACACATTACAAAAAGTACAAATCTTCTGTGTGGTGCGTGGATGTAGCTTCAATTATGCTCTGATATGGATAGTGAAATATATTTATTTGACCGAATATAAGAATTTATAAGACTAGAAGAAGCTAGCAGTTGCTACGTGAGAGGGTAAACTACCCACTCTTATGCAATCTATACAGTCTAATTGACCACTTAGTATTGCCAGAGTAAATCTCTGTTATTATCCTACAGAAGATATACCATTTATGAATTCTATTTTTATTCAGTTTTTCTTTGATAGTATATTCAATAATATAATCATTCAACTTGTAAAAAAAACATTTTAATTATAAACAAGTTCTGCTGTGCATTATAATAACTACACAGCAGAGCTTGTTCATAAAAAAGTTAAAAAAACAAATTGAATGCTAATATTATTGAAGAAATAGGGAAAAATCAAATTACAATGTACATCTAGAAAATAAACTTAAAAATTATAAATATTTATAATCATCATTAAAATTACTACACGAGTCGCTCAATTGTCAACACCTATTAAATCATAAAAAACTTTTTTTCTTTGTATAATGTGGATCGAAAACTATGAATTTTTTAAGGCTCTATAAATTGTGATTAAAAAAATAAGTTGCCTTCTAAAAAATAAAGAACGGAACATTTCAGACAAGTGTGGCTGTAGATACAAATATTTTGAAGCCAGAACCCACCGTTCAGTATCTTCAGTGCAATGCGCTTTATTTAGATTTTTGTTCTTATTAATCTTGTATTTGTTTGAGAAAGCAATGGCTAGATAAAACCTTGAAGTAGAGAAAATTGATATTGCCTTGTCCTCGTAAGTTTATAAAATGAGATGTTGTTGAATTCGTTGAAAGAGATCTGTGTTATTCATGTCACGTGGGTTGCAACGTCAACGAATGCGTTTACACCCCCGAGGGTGAGATTCAGCGAACGACTTGAATGGAATGGAAAATCTCCGATAGGGGGAGCTTGTTTGCCTCCACATACCCTGCTCACTGCTCAGCAAAAGTATTTTTAATATAACGTTCTTCTTTGTGGGCACCCTTCAAATATATTAAAAACTTTTTTGGTCGAATGCAAAAGCAATTTGTATATTGTTAGTTATTATATTATGAGTTTTAAATATGACTAGAAGCTTAAACCCCGGTTGAGGCCATCGTTTGAGGTTTTTTGTGGAAATTTTAGTTCCAGTATTAGAACATTGATTAGTGGATGACAAAAATTGATCAAAAAAACTATTGTAATCTACATTTTCGAATAACTTTGTCAACATACCTTCCACGGTGACGGAGTGATTAGCTATTCGATTGGTGTCACCCTGCTTAAAGACCACCATTGTTTGCTTGAAATGCAATAGCTTGAAATAGTTTTAGCCGGGTTTAGTGACCAGATCGGAATAGTCTTTCCAACCCTCTTTGTCCCCATTGCCTATTCCTTAGACATTATATAGATAAGAATTTCAGTACCTTTGTACATAGCCATTCCGTCATCAGGTCCGCAATGTAACAAAAAACTTACGATATTGCTTAAAAAATCATGGAATCTATCAAAACCTTGTTCAGAAATTATCTTCCTGATGTATTTACGCAATTTTTCATTGCTATATTCAAGTATTCTGTGGGTACCAAACACAATTTATCAATTTGTGTTATATATTTTGTTATTATTAAATGAAAGTCTAGAGTCTAGACAGTCTATAAACCAAGTAATAAAATAAATTAATTTCATTTATTTTTGTTTCCAGAAACAAAATTTTCAATCATTCAAAAATTAAAAAGAGCGAATAATGACACTAAAATTATATGCAGTTATTTACAGAAAGAAGTATTTCTCTTCCAGTTTCTATCAGTAAGCAAGGAAGATGTTTGCTAGAGACAATCCTTGTAATACACTGGAAATGCAACGAATAGAAAACATGAGTTGCAATCGCAATAATGCACTTTTCTTTGAGAACAATAGAACGAAAGAAAAGCTGATCTTGCAAGTGAAATGTCTTGTTCCTTTAAGCGGAAACGCCTTCATCATTTATTGTATTTTTATCCCATTATATTCCCCTTTAGGAAATCAAATTTTATTGTTGTTTTCTGAGAATATTTGTATCGTATGATAGACTTTTATGTATCAATATATATTATCTTATGTAAAAGTAGTCAAATTCAAATATAAACTGAATAGCGGAAATTTCATTGATTCTGCTAAAGACAGTTAATATTGAAAACTATTTATAAAGTTGAGGCTTCTTAATGTTTTTTTGGCCTAGAAAAAGTCAATTCAAATTTGTGAAAATTTATGATAACTTTGTATTTGTATTTATGATAACTGGAATTACCAAATATTTAGAAATTCCACAATCTTAAACGACTTAGTAACAAATAAAATTGATTAAAACCCTATAAACTACCCCTCTCCCCCCTCCCCCATATGTTGTGTATATAAACCGTAGACTAAGAATTTTGTGTACCAGTCTGAAGATGGCTTTGACGAGCTGAAACCGGTTACGGTCAAAATAAAATTAAGTGGAATAAAGTTTTTTATTTGTTTTATTATAATATATTACTTTGTATTATGTTTTTAGGGAAAAAAATAACAACCCCTTATTGTGTACAAACACTTTTATGTATGCCTTCGTATCTTATACAAAAATACTAATAATGCGAAATTTGTCAAACTGCTTTAAACTATTCCGAAAGCTCTCGAAATTGAAAACGTTCAGAGGAATTCTTTAGAATCATCGCATACTTCATCAAACATACTGCCTGCAAAACTCAATATTAAAAAAAGTCGTTGGAAATATTTCAATTAGTTTTTCCTTTTTTCCGAAGCGCTTAACGTTGAAACAAGAATGGGCCATGGCTCCGACATTATCCAATTGTGCGCATTTAAACTAATATACCCGGCGAAATGGGAAGCCTCACGCCCACCCCCCGCTCAACCCCACCCACACCACCCTCCATCTCCATTCCCATTACCCTACAACCCTGTGAGGGAATCAATAGTGATTTAAATGTAGCTTACGCACAAAACCCACCTTCGTACATCCGATCTGTCTTTAAAGTATAGCATCCGCGACTAACCAATTTCTGGAAAGTATCCGGTATATTAATCGCTCCGCGTAAAAAAGAAATAGCATTCGTTACGATTCTATTATTTAATAGCAAAATAGGTCCTTGCTTTTAGATAAAATATCGAAAATATTAATTAACTAATTTGCAAAGTGTATATATAACATACAGATTCAAGTATTTTATCGGTGACAAGTAATAATCTACTTATAGATTGTTCCATAAAAACGGTGGTATTTTGTGTGACGTATCAAAAAAGAACACCGATTGATATCTGGTTCTTTTTACTTATTCTGCATTACGCTTAAGTAAGTTTATGTTGTAGTTCGTATCAGCGATGTGGAGTCTAGGGACATTTCCCTAAAGCAAGGGAAAAAAATATTTTTTAGGAAAAAAGGAAAAACATAAAATGAAAAGAAATTTTTAAATGTTTATAAAATGATTTCTCGTGAAATCTTTTGGGAAAACTTTTATATTCTGTGGAAATCAGAAATTCTGTACATCATTTGCCCCCCTCCAAATGGATTTGTAAATATTCAGGGAGAATCTGTGTACTGAGTACTACTCTTATAAACTCATTCTGAAATCTTGGGAAATCTTGGGAAATTTCGGACTGAAATCTAGGATACTAAAATTTTTGCGCATACCATCTCTTTTTTGTATCCTTAATAGGGAGCTTGTCTCATCGACCATAAGTTTGGAATTCCACGAGTGACTATTTCTTGCTTTTATGAGTTGACCGATACGCTTAAATTTCGACACAGCTTATTAGTTTTAAACATATTAAGGTCTCCCTAAATTAAATAGCAATTGAAATTTTATTTCACTTTTAATATTTATTTATTTTTACTGTAATAATAGAAATGCACCGTGCGTGTAAAATATAAAACAAAAATAGGCGTCAACTACACATGTTTTAACGTTACATATTTACTTCATATATACAAGTACATGATGATTGTATTTATTTAAAAGAAATTCCATTTATTTCAGTGATTTAAAACAAAAGTATATTAACAGGCTGTGGCTATTTATATCATTTGATAGTATTGGATAATAATTTACGAAAATGGGGTTCATTTTCCAGATATTTTCAAAGAGAATCACCGTCTTACTTCTCGTGAAACAATCGCATATTGTATTCTTTATCCACACATACTTATTTATGTGAGACCCGCCTTCAGTTGAATCAACGGTCAGCATTTTCAGACATTCTGGAATGTGTGTATGTATAATATGGGCAAATTAAATATTATTAAATGTTCGCAAATATATGGAATAAATTAATAAGTAGCAGGAGATAAGTACAAAATAAATATTTAGAAAGGAATCGATATTGATTTTAAGGCAACGCAAAAAATGTTGTATGTTAGAAACGTTGTTTATTATAATGTTTTTATTTTGTAATATTCGAATAATATTATTAAATAAGATTCACATCATTATTGGAAAAAGTTAAAAGTGTGAATAAAGGTTGTTTGTATTTGTATGCTTTTCCTTATATTTCAACCCTAAGCAATTTGGGGCCCTTGAAGTTTTCTTCCGGCCTTTCTCCGATCAGCAGATCGTGACTTTAAAGTGGCAAATCTGTTTGGAAAGTTTAAGGCAAAAAGTCTATTGAAATAAATTGCTCTCCCAACACTTCCCTATCTTTGGCATTGGCCGCAAAACTTTCTTAATATGAGACAGAAACAAATCCTCGATTTTTATACATTCTTTTTATTTGCTTTATTTTTTCCGGATTTTTCAATTGTGACGACAAACGTTCCCCCTCTCCATGTCACTCGTCTACAAACTCGCTTAAGTTTTTGCGGAACTTTGAATTGCTCGCGTTATCTGAATTTATTTTTAAGCAGACATTTTAAAAACTTTGCCCCCAATCATTCCATACCGTTTTCCTTTATAAGTGTGAATAAAGTTTTCCGCTGTATCTAATGTCGTGTACAGATTCAATCTTCCCATCCATCGCGTCTGTAGGAAGTTCAGAGAAATCAAACATATAATTTTTTTTTAATAATCAACCAATTATAATATTTCCTTCACTTATTTGAAAAACGTTAAGCTTCCTATATTATTCCGAATCTATTAAAACTATATTAATGTGTAATTTTACAAAATGTAATAATTTTTTTTTTGAAAATCAAAAAGGAAGGGAAAAAAATTTCCAATGCGTTTTGACGGCCGGCATAGTCCAGTGGTAACGCATTGGACTGCCATTCCGAAGGTCGCGGGCTCGAACCCGGCGTGCGCAAATAAAATTTTATTTGATTAATTTGTGTTATTTCACAATTAATTAATTAAAATAATATATAGTATATTTGCGGCACGTTCCAGAGTGGAAGATACTACCAGTATCACCCTGGTGTAAGACCACCATTCAGAATTGAAACGTTGCTCTAAATGGCTTTAGCCGTGTTTAGTGACTAGATCTGAATAGCCAGGTACTTCCCCACCTTCCTCTTTCCCTTCCCCACTTACCTTCAGCCTCACAACATCCCCCAATTGGGGATGCCATAGTCTCACTGGCTCCAGACGGGAGCAGTTGGGGCTCTTGTGAGGTATTGACTATAAAAATAAAAAAAAGAATATTCATGAAAATAAATGGTTAAAACCGTCGACCTCTGCATTTAAATTTTTTTTCCTTCATAACGCGGTTAATTGATATCAAAATTCCCCTGTAAAATACAAGTATTTAAGTGCTTTTTATAATAAAATAAATTTTAGCAGTTCTTAAAGTTGTAACTAGTGCGAAAATGAAGCGACTCTAACGGTGAGTGAAAAGTTGAACCCTTGGGGGAGTATACTCCAGAAGCTGTAAGTTAGATTTTAATTAGTTTACACTCCACTCAATGGGGTAAGCTATACGATACGGTATTACCTTACCCGATGTGGTGAACCCTTGGAAAGCCGAGAGTATTTACTTATGCCCTCCCAACTTCCAGTATCATTGATATTAGATTTGCTCTGCACCGAAGTACAAACAGGAGATCTTAGGAGCTACATGATGAATTCGATCTAATTTTTGGATGCGGTTTTCAGAGACGTATTTAGATGAGTATAATCTATATAATTAAAATATATGATTTACATATTTACGTGTTCATACAATTTAAAGAAATATTATTATTTTTAAAATTGATAAAATCAAACCTGCTTAATCGATTTAACAAAAGTACTAAAAAACTTCTTAATAATCTTGCTAGTCGAGAGATTTATTCCTACCATATGGCCTCCGTGGTAAGGCTATCGGCAAATAACGACGTGCGCAAGTAAATTTTATTTGATAAATTTGTTTTATAATTACTTATTTAAAATAGTATAAAGTACATTTAAGTACAGAATATAAATATTGCTGGAAATGGCTATGGCCGTGTTTGACCAGATCTAAATAGCCAGGTTCTTCCCAACCTTCCTCTTCCTTTTCCCCATCTCCTTACCCTCCCTTCTACTTTCAGCCTCACAACATACCCTAATTGGGGATGCTATAGTCTTACTGGCTGCAGACGGTTGAGAGGTTGTGACTCTTGTGTGTTTACACATTAAAAAATTAGAAGTAATAATTAAAACTAATGAAATTCATCGGAGTTATTTTGTGATTTGAAACACTGTTTATTAGTATTAATTGTTTAGCTGTATGATAGATTCGGCACGAAAACACTCATGAAGTTTAATTTTTAATTAGTATAATTAGTCGTCGACTACATAGGTTAAATTATTACACTTTGCGTCGGAGAATCATTCAAAGTATTTTTATTACTATTGTTTTTTTCACTCCACAGAGGAGGCCATCAGGAAAATGATTTCCTTTATGGCATAGAAAATAAAGGAAAGGAAGTTCTAGGAATCTGTGGGTCAGTATGTCCAGGAGTGACTTACATATTTTTTATTTTTATTTTTTATTATTTTAATATAGATCATAGTTACATTAATACATACATTTTTTTGCAAATATAATATTTAGGTACATAATTGGTCATGTATACCTTATCAGAAAAGAGGAGCTCTTGTGCCTGATAAGGGAGCCACGATTCTTACTTCAGTGATTCAATGTTATGTGTAAAATATAAATATAATATATCCATATATTTTTTTAATATAAGTTTTTTTTGAAAAAAAGTTTGATTTTATTGATTTGTTCTTGTTGGTTCGTAATACAGCGCAATTCGGAAGGGAGATTATTGTAGTTTTTTATGGCTTGGTAAATATAATGGTTTTGCATTTGAGTTGTTTTAAAGATTGGCGTAATAAATTGATTTCCATTTCTCATCAGTTTGTAAAATTCTTGATATTCTGTGTTATTTTTTTCTTTACACATTTTTATAATTGAAGTTTGCTTAAATATATCATCAATATTTGGTACTGGAAACATTTTAAAAAGCAATTTTGTTGGGAAAGTAGAGTTTTTTTTAAGTATTACCTTTATAATAATTTTTTGCGAGACTTTTACTGAGTTTAGGTTGTTTTTATAAGATCCTCCCCAACCTATGATTCCGTAAATAAGCAGGGAGTGGACAAGAGCATAATATACATTTTTTAGTATTTTCACATTTAAAATATTTCTTAACCTAACAAATATTTTATTTTATTTTTTATTTTTTTATTGTTGATACATTTTTTTTTTACAATATTTCATATTTCAATTTAGTAATGTTGGCCTCACTGGGTTGTTTACCCGTGCTGAGGCCCCCATTTTATAATTTAAGAATTTATACATTTAAAAAAATAAAAGAAAAACAACATTAAAATAAAGATAAATTTAAAATAAAAAATAAAGATTAAAAATTAAAATATAATTATAACACTAAAAGAAAAATATCAAAAGAGAATGTAAATCGGCATTTATAATGATATATGTGTTTGTGCGTGTTGCGTGTTTTATATATTTTTTTTGTGTTGCGTGTATATGTTTTATTCTTTTATGTTATAGTATTTTGGTAATAATGTCTTTTTGTTCTTTAATCCATTTTTTTATTTTGTGTTTGAATTTATTTTTATTTTCCTCAATTTTTGTTTCAAGTGGAAGACTGTTGAATGCTTTAATAGCGTGGTATTTATGGTGTCTTTGTCCAAAGGTAGTGTTTACCGTCGGAGTTTTTATGTTTTCTTTGTACGCTTGTCTGACCGGTCTATTAGTGATATTTTGTGTTTGTTGGGGTTTGTTTTTTTGGTCGAAAATGTAGTTTAGTAGTGTTTTAACATATAATTGGCGTATATCAAGTACGTCACAGCTTTTAAATATTTGGTCTGTGTCGGTTAGTTTATGTTTTTTGAGTATTACTTTTAATATCGTTTTCTGTGCGATTTCTATTTGAGCGATAGCTGCGTTTGTTGCTCCTCCCCAAGCAATTATTCCATATTCTATTATTGATTGGCATAGTGCATAATACATTATTTTCAATTGTTTTATTTTATATATGTTTCTTATGTTTAGGAAAATGTGTATTGTTCTGAGGAGTCTATTTGTGATTTGTTTGATGTGATGTGTCCATCTAAGATTATGGTCAATTAGGATTCCTAGATACTTTATTTGTTCTGTTTTTTCTAGAGGGGGGCAATCGCAGATGTTGGTGTTTATGCATTCGTGTATTTTTATGGTGTTTGTATTGTTTTTTGGCTGTCCTGTGTTAGTTATGCTGTACGTTGTGAATTTTGTTTTCGATATGATTAGTGTGAGTGTATTTGAGTCCAACCATTTTTTCACTTGCGTGATTCCTAGATTCGCTATGTTATAAACCTTATTCCAATCCTTAGATTTAAATAATAAAACTGTGTCGTCTGCGTAACTAATTATTTCTCCATCTATTTCCATGCTGCAGAGTTCATTTATGTAAATTATGAAAAGAACGGGCCCTAGTATGCTTCCTTGTGGAACTCCGTGTGTAATCGGCAGTGGTTTGCTAGTATAGTTATTAATTTTGACTTGTTGTGTTCTGTCGCTCATGTAGCTTTTTAATAGTTGTAGTTCTTTGTCTTTGATACCCATATTTTCTAATTTTTTAAAAAGTGTTTTGTGGCATATTGAATCAAAGGCTTTAGCCAAATCTAAATATATCGCTATGCATTTAAACCCTTGATCTAAGTTGCTATGTATATAATCTATTGTACTTGCTAAAGCTTCTTTTGTGCTTCTTTTTTCTCTAAATCCATATTGTTTGTCCGAGATTAATTTGTTTTCTTCCAGGTATTTTATTATTTGGTTTTTTAATAGTCTTTCGAAAATCTTTGATAGAGAGTTTAACAAAGTAATTGGTCTATAGTTAGTTATTTCCATTTTATCTCCGGATTTATACATAGGGATTACCAGTCCTTTTTTAAGAGTATTAGGAAAGCAGGCATGTGTTATGCTAAGGTTGATTAGGTGTGTTATAGGTTATAATATTTCATTTTTTATTATTTTAATGCAATCCGTTGTTATTTCATCTAATCCAGGAGCAATCTGGTTTTTTAATGTATTTATTATTTTGTTAATTTCCATTTCCGAACTTGTTTTTAATATAAATCTGTGTTGTGTTGGTTGGGTATCGATGTTTGATCTGTTTGTTTGTGTTAGTGTGTTTGTGCTGTGTTTTTTACGATTCGCTAAAACTTTCCCTATAGTTGCAAAAAAGTTATTTGCGTGGTTTGCCATCATTTCTATATTTGTTTTGGCATCTATTTTTTTCGAGTTAATATTTAGATGTTCGATAGTATTTTTTTGTTTGTATTTTTGTGTGTATGTAACTTCCTTTAATATTTTCCATATTTCCTTTGGGTAATTGTTTGCTTTTTTAAGTTTTTCTTTGTAGTACATCTCCTTAGCTACTCTAATAATTTTCGTGCATATGTTTCTATATCTTTTATAGTAATTAAGTTGTTCCATGTCATACGGTGTTTGTTTAATTTGTTTGTGAATTTTGTCTCGTTTACGAATACAGTTTAATATTCCTTGTGTTATCCATAGTTTAATTTTGTTTGCTTTGTGTGTAAGTTTTATATGTTTTATTGTAGTGTAATTATTTATTTCTTGCGTTAGCGTATTTGTAAATGTATTCCAGGCTTCCTCGACATTATCTATTTGGTATAATGTATTCCAGTTTATTTTTTGGAGTTTTTCTTTTAAGTTTGAGTAGTCAATTATTTTTTTTGTAAATATTTTATGTTGTTTCGAAGTAGTGTTTTCGGTGTCTATTGCTATCATATTCATGTAGTGATCAGTGATTGTGCTTTCAAGTACTACTGTTTTGGTTTTTAGTTTTGTCTTGATCATTATATGGTCTATGCAGCTTTTAGTGTTTTGTGTGACCCGTGTTGGGACCTTTATTATTGGCTCCAGTCCGTGTTGTGCTAGTATTGCTAGGTATTCTATGTTTTGTGGGTGTCCGTTTTGTAGAATGTTTATATTAAGATCTCCTATGATGATGATATTTTTGTATTTGTTGAGATCATTTAATGTATTGTTAAGATCAGTTAAGAAATTTGTGATGTTGTTTTTGGATGGAGATTTGTACATAGCTAGGATACATGTTTCTTTTCTATATGTAATTTGTATGCAGTTGGAGTCGATTATGTTTATTTCTTGAATGGTTGTGTTATTTTTATCACTGACGTATATAACTATACCATCATTTTGGTTTTTGTGTATTTTTGTATGGTGTGTATTATAGTTTTTGATTGTTTTTGGTATGTAGTTGTCATTCAACCAGCATTCTGTCAGTACAATGATATCAAAATTATTTTCAAGCTGTTGGAGGTATATAAAAAATTCATCAAAATTTTTATTGATCGATCTAATGTTTTGGTGTAATATATTGATTCTATGTTTTTCTTTTGTGAATTTGGTCCAGAGGTTAATATCATTTCTACTTTCACAGTAGTGTTGATTGTCCGAATCTATATATTCCATGTAATCTGCCATGTTGGTGTGTATTTGTGTAAGTATGTGATGTGAGGTTGTGTTAGATGTACAGTCGTGTTTATGTCAGTTTATTAGATATATCGTTTAGGTGTTTTATTTCCATAACCTTTGAGTCTTTGGATTTTCTGACGAGAATTTTTCCTGATTTTACCCAAACATATTTGTAGTCTTTTTCTTGGGCTCTTTTTCTGGTGTTCCAGTGCAGATTTTTGTAATATTGGGTTAATGCCGCATTAAGATAAACATATTTGGCTCCTTCTCCGTTGAATTTTTTTATCGGGTCATTGTGTTTGGATGCTAACATGGTTTGTGCTTTTGTGGTATCCTTAAAATTAATTGTTATTTTTGTTTGATCATTTGTTTTGTTTGTTGTGACTTTGTATGTATCCTCTGGGGACATCGTAACGCCTGCGAGTTCAGCGATCCGTGTAACAGCGTGGACTGGGGATATGTTGTCCTGTAATTTTAGGCCGTTTATCTCTATGGAGTTCAGCAGGGCTGCTTGTTCTATATCCGCCAGGTGGATTTCTACCGTAGATAATCTGATTTCTTTATCCGCTAGTTCCTCCTTGATTTTGTTGACGGTGTTTGGAATGTCCATGATTTGTTGAAGTTTTTGTAAAATGTCATCATATTTGTCATTGATGAAGTTCGTGAAGTTTTTTATTTCTTGCAGCTCTGTTTCAATTTTATTGAGCATTACTGTCTTCATTTCCTCGAATTTCGTATTGATGAATTCAAATATTGATTCACTGTCTATATTAATCATAGATTGATGTGTCGCCGACGGTGAGTCCATAGTGCTAGTTTGTGGTGAAGATGTGGTTTTCTTCGCGCTGGAGAATTTACTGCGAGATTTAGACATGTTGTGTTGTCCTTTTTTTTTTTTAGGATTGCTCCTGTTGGTGGGCAAAAACAATGGCACTCTCTAGCGCCTAAAGGCAGGCAAAATCAATTACACCGGTTATGTATTTTGAGGGTTGCGCCTGTTGGTGGGCAAACACACTGGCACACTCTCTAGCGCCTATAGGCAGGCAAAACCAGTTACACAGGTTGTGTTTTGGTTTGAATCCGTGATGGTAGCTGATTGTGAAGCTGTTTTTAAAATCCAAGTGAGAGTTTTATATTCTGGGTTGAGTATTATTTATTAATATTTATTATTAATATGTATTAAAAAAAAAAGATTTTTTTTTTGTTCGCCGGTCTGAGGATTGAACTTGTATCGACAGAGTAGCGCGGTGCTGACGTTTTAGACCACTGAGCTATGGAGCCTTGGGCGAGAGTTGTGGGATACGTTTAAATATACTTGTGTAAAGTTCATTTAGTACTTGTTTAAATTTTGTTTATGCTCTTGGGTAAAAACATGTATTTATTGTTGCACTTGTAACGTTTTTAGCACTTTTTTATTTTGTTATTTCACTTTTTATCTTCACCGAAAAACTGTGAATTATTTACTGTTGTTCTCTTTTTTTGTATAGCTTCTTGTCGAAATACAGTCTATATGATTTTAATTTTTAATGAGATTAAACTGTGCAATCTAGTAGGAAGTTTATTGTTTTAATTTCAAAACACTATTTTGATACTTTCGGGTGTTACAGTTCAGGATCTAAGATCACGCGATGATAGTGCGCGAAAAACTACACTGTATTTCATAAACTGAAGTGATCCACTTAACTTTTTACTACACTTTTGATTAGATTAATGTTGGAGCATTTAAATAATCGTCTGACGTTTATGATTGTTGTTGTTGTTTCTTATATATACATTTATATATACATTTCCTTATTCTCTTTACTAACTCCGTAATATGGCTGTTAGAAATTGGAGTTTGTTGGCTTTGCATAGATGTCTCTGTGTGTAGATGCTTGCCTTTCCAACGGACTGAAGTTAATAAATAAGTTGATAGTTTTTTCAATAGATGTCGCCATAAATGCTCCCCTGCTAAAAGTCAATAAATAGGTTGATTTATAATTTTCTTCCTCTTCTGCAATAAACATTTCTGGCGAAATAAGTGGTTTAAATTTCTACCTGGATCCAAAATTATACATTGGACCTTCGTGCCGCATCCGTATTATCGATTGAATCGCGGATGATAAAAGAACCAGCAAACATCTTCAACATCCAACATCAGAGGGGATCTTCAGAAAAACGGGCAAGTGACCATATCCCATATACCTACCTTATTTTCCCAGGCAGGAGAGCATGATTTATTACACAGCCGTATTTCTTTGTTTGTTTTAAAATTGAATCGGGCTGATTGTTACCAAGTGTTGTTTGAATTGATTTCATACCCATCATCGAAATTGTAGTAAGCAATAATAATTGTTACAACAATATAAAAAGAAGTTAGAATACAAAGCAAGTATTTTAAATTTCTTAAAAGATTTATTACGAGCGGTTATATTTGAAAATCCGTTAGTTTAAATTTCGAAAATTACCGCGAGTCGGTAAAAACACCAACCCAGCCGCGAAGCAAGCTGACGCATGCGCGGTGGAGATTGTGGAGAGAATAACAATAGTGTCAAATTGTTTTCTTTTTGACAGCCATCGAGCTGTTGCATTTATAAAATTCAGATAAAATTCATTGTTTATCGGTTAGTTAGTAAAGTTCTGTGATCAAGGACAGTGCACGTGTAGTGATTGATTACAAGTGATTATCATTTGACAATACGTTCTGTGAATACCTCCTTTCTTGATATTTAAAAATGGATCTCAAAACTTTGATTAACCAGCGTGGAATTTGCAAGGCGAAATTAACTAGGTTCAATGAATATATAAACGGTGATAATTTGTCGCAATCTGAAATTGAAGTCAGATTGAAGAAACTTGAACCAATTTTAGACACTTTCGACTCATTACAAGATAACATAGAAGCAATTTCGCCGGAAGAATTAACCAAAACAGAAAGGCAAGCATTTGAAAATTTATATTATAATCTTGTTGCTAAGGCTAAAGATAAATTGTTAAATAAAGTTCAGAATACAACATCACATAACATACGTTTGCCTATACTTGAGTTGCCAAAATTTAATGGGAGTTACGAAAATTGGTTGAATTTTCGGGATACCTTTGTTGCTTTAGTTGATAATAATCCATCTTTAGAAGTTATTCAAAAATTGTATTATCTGCGATCATGCCTTGAAGGTGACGCAGCTAAATTATTAACCTCACTTCCAAATAACCAGGAGAACTATCATACTGCATGGGAGATGTTAACTTCTCGCTATCAAAATATAAAAATTATTATACATAAGCACGTTGAAGCATTATTTAAATTGCCTGAAATAAAATTTGAAAATTCCGTAGCATTAAGGAATCTTATCGATGAATCCGAATTACATTTAAAATCGTTAAATAAGTTAAATATACCCACCGAAAATTGGGATATCATGTTAATATATTTATTGTCGCGAAAACTAGATAGTGAAACTCGACATCATTGGGAAGTATTTGCCACAAAAGAGAATCTACCCACATATAAAGAGTTTATAAAATATTTATCAGATCGAGTTCAGATTTTAGAATTTGCTGGGATTACTGAAGGAAAATTTAATCAAAATAAAACTTTTCCTTTCAAATACCGAAAAGAAGCTATGATTTCTTTAACGCCTCAAATGACAAAATGTATTATTTGCAAGGGCGATCATAAGGTTTATAATTGTAAAAAAATTTTAATATTAAATACTAAGGATAGAATTATAAAGATACGTCAAGTAAATGCGTGTTTGAAATGTTTGTGCTTGGGTCATAAGCTAAAAGAATGTAAAAGTAAATACAATTGTCGTATATGCGAAAATAACTCGCACAATACTTTGTTGCATTTAAAAAAGGAAACAGATAATTCGAAGTCTCAGGATAAGGATTCACCATCAACATCAAATAATGAACCTTTAGTTACAAATCACTCTACGAAAATATCTAATAGTTTTGTTTTGTTATCTACCGCCGTTATTAAAGTGTTGAATAATAACGGAAATTTGATTAAGGCTAGAGTTTTATTGGATAGTGGTTCTCAGTCCAATTTTATAACAGAAGAATTTGCAACAAGGTTGCAATTAAAACCCAAAAGGGCAAACATACCGATTACCGGAATCCAAAACAAAATATTGAATATTAAAAATAGCATAAATTTAAGAATTTTCTCGAACTATTCACCGTATGAAAGAGACATAGAATGTCTCGTTTTGAAAGAAGTAACAAGTCATCTGCCGCAAATTTCTTTTCAGAGAAAGGATGCCAACATACCTGATGGTCTTCAGTTAGCGGATCCTGCCTTCTATGAAACAAGCTCCATAGATATGCTACTCGGAGCGGAAATCTTTTGGGAAATTATGAAGCAAGATCAACTTCGAAATGGAGACTCAGGACCCATATTACAGAGAACTGAATTCGGATGGCTGGTGTCAGGACCCATCGTCACAACAAAAATAAAAAGGCCAGTAAAATCTTGTCAACTATCATTAAATATAATCCATAAACAGATTGAAAACTTCTGGAAATTAGAAGAATTCCAACCGGTGAAGCACCGGAGCCATGAGGAGCGAGCGTGCGAGGAGATTTTCAAGGACACTTATAAAAGGAATGACAATGGTCGTTTCATGGTAAGCTTACCACAGCGCCCCTGTGTTAAACAGTTGGGAGAAACGCTGCCCATGGCGGAAAAAAGACTTTGCAATTTGCAAAGGAAATTTTCTTCAAATCCTGACCTGATGAAAAAATATAAAGAATTCATGCAAGAATATATAGACTTGGGTCACATGACCCAGTGCGAAGCACCTTCTAATGAAGATTGTTATTTTTATTTGCCACATCATGCAGTATTGAAAGAATCGAGCACTACCACTAAGACTCGAGTGGTATTTGACGGTTCAGCAAAATCATCCAATGGTATATCGTTAAACGATGCTCTCATGATAGGACCTGTTTTACAGAAAGATTTAGCCGCACAATTGATATGTTTCAGAAAACACCAGTACGCGATAACAGCCGACATTGAGAAAATGTACAGGCAAATATTGGTGCGACCCGAAGACAGAGATCTACAGCGAATAGTATGGAAAAATTTCCCGGAGGAGGAAATTCAGCATTATCGACTTAACACCGTTACCTACGGTCTGGGGCCGTCATCATTTTTGGCAACTAGATGCCTCCAACAGCTGGGAAATGAAAATATATCATCAAACCACAAGGTCAGTCAGATTATAAAGAATAATTTTTATGTGGATGATTTAATTACTGGAGATGAAACTGAAGAAAACTGTTTAATAATTAAAGAACAACTAATATCTATCATGGCATCCGCTGGGATGAACTTAAGGAAATGGCGGTCGAATTTGCCCTCGTTATGTTCGAAGGAAGAAAACATGTCAGATATGATTATTAGTACAGATTCAAATGACAACAAAATATTAGGCCTGTCTTGGAACAATCAGCAGGATAATTTCCTATACACAGTGAAGTTATTAAAAAATCCAATTAATAGCAAACGACAAATACTGTCATGCATTGTGTCCATATTTGACCCGTTAGGATTAATAGGTCCTGTTACTGTTATTGCTAAATTATTGATGCAAAAATTGTGGCAGGCAAAGCTTCAATGGGATGAGCCTATTCCATATGATATGTTGAAGACATGGGAAGCATATGTGAATGAACTGCCTCAATTAAATAATTTAAGAATAGGTAGAAAGATAATATGTCAAGATCATGTAAATTTACAGCTACATGGATTTTGTGACGCCTCAGAAAAGGCATATTCGTCCTGTGTTTATATGGTGTCTACTGACAAATTGGGTAAGAAGTACTCCAATTTGATAATGTCCAAATCACGGGTAGCGCCTTTGAAAAGTGTTTCTCTACCCAAGTTAGAATTATGTGGAGCCGTATTACTGACAAGACTAGTGAATTACATTAAAGATGCTCTATGTACTCCGGATATACCTACTACATACTGGTGTGATTCCCAAATAGTACTGTGCTGGATCAGGGATCAGCCGGTAAGATGGAACACTTTCGTTGCTAATAGAGTGGCGGAAATCCAGGAAACCAGTCAGCCGGAGCAATGGAACCATGTACGGTCAGAAGACAATGCAGCAGACGTGCTTTCCAGAGGAATCGGCGTTTCACAGTTATTAATTTCCAGCATTTGGTGGCATGGTCCAGGTTGGCTGACGTTGGATTCAGCGTGCTGGCCAAATTCCAACTCATTTTGTATTGATCCACCAGAGATCAAAACAAGCTCGGCACTGTTGTCTGCTGTGAAACAGGACTGGGACATTTTTGATAGATATTCCAATTTTTCCAAATTACAGAGAGTAACAGCATACATTAATAGATTTATTTTTAATTGTAGAAACCCTTCGCAGCGCCGCTATAGTAAATTGACAGTGAGTGAGTTGGAAAATTCAGTAAACAAATTAATATCTCGGGCGCAATCATACTGTTTCAGAGACGAAATTCGAGCTTTAAATAATGGAGGTAATATACCTAGGAATAGTGCACTAAAGTCATTAGATCCTTTTATTGAAAGGGATCTAATTCGTGTGGGGGGAAGGCTCTCCAAAGGTAAAATGGTAACCGAGGGCCAGCAGCACCCAATTTTGTTACCTTCGCATCATAAATTAACAGAGTTAATTGTAAAACACTATCATTACTTGAACTTACACTCGGGAACGCAGTCATTATTGGCGTTGATTAGAATGAAATTTTGGCCGATTAAGGGAAGGAATATTGTAAAAAAAATAATAAAAAAATGTATAATTTGTTATAGATGTAATCCCAAATCCGAACAGCAGTTGATGGCCGACCTGCCAGCTGAAAGAATAACTGAATGTAGGCCATTTCAGATAACAGGAGTGGACTACTGTGGACCAATATTAATAAAGTCGGGTATTCACAGAAAATCACATAGCGTTAAATCATATATTTGCTTATTCGTATGCATGGTCACTAAAGCCGTGCACTTAGAAGCTGTGCTGTCCTTGAGCGCAGAGAGTTTTTTAAACTCTTTGAAAAGGTTTATCTCGCGTCGTGGTAGACCAAGCAAAATGTTCTCGGACAATGCAACCAATTTTAAAGCGGCTAATAATGAACTAAGAGAAATTTATAATTTTTTAAATATGTCTAATGATAAAATTGATAATTATTTATCCACATTAGGAATACAATGGCAATTTATACCAGCTCGTGCGCCGAACTTTGGGGGGCTCTGGGAGGCTGGGATAAAGTCAGTTAAGCATCACTTAAAAAGAATAACCAGTATCGCTTCATTAACTTATGAAGAGATTAATACGGTGTTGTGTCAAATTGAATCTTGCTTAAACTCCAGGCCACTGTCTCCCTTATCAAATGATCCTTATGACCTTAATCCCTTGACTCCCGGTCACTTTCTAATAGGAACTAGTTTGGCGGCGATTCCAGAACAAAATTTGGAACATATCACATTCAATCGATTAAACAATTACCAAAAACTAATCCAGATTGTACAATTTTTTTGGTCGAGGTGGCGGAAGGAGTACTTAGCAGAACTTCAAACCAGAAGCAAATGGACCAATAGGAATCAAAGGCAGATGCGGTCTGGCGACATGGTCGTAATAAAGGAGGACAACGTCCCTTCTTGCTACTGGAGGCTGGGACGTGTGAGCGCCGTTCATCCTGGCGCTGATGGAAGAGTTCGCGTGGCGACCATCATCACGTCGAAAGGCATCATCCAGAGGGCCATATCAAAGATCTGTCTGTTGCCAATAGATGACAACGAGGAGTTGAAAATGTCGACACCCCCACCCAACGGACCAGACGCTGAGTAAGCGCAAAATAAAAAAAGGTTTTGTGCAAAACAATATAAAAAGTTTCGTGATAAAAACAATATAAAATTTTTGTGTATTATCATAAATAAAAATAAAAAATAATAATAATAAATTAAAAGAAGATAAGGAAGAAATAATAATAAATAAAAGGTAAAAACAGTGCATAAAAAAGTGGATAACAATAAAACTTGCGAGTTTGATAAAAAATGTACAAAATAAAAAAAGGATTGTAGATCCGTATATACCAAGAAAAAAAAAAAAAAAAACACTTTAAAAATGAACGCTTATAAACCGAGATAGCCTGCTGGCTATATGTAATTTCAAACTACACAAATACATCTGAAGAAACTAATTATAAATGTGGTAATGAACTATAGAAAAACACAAACCCTTAAGAAGGATGACCAGGAAACCAGCGATCCATGTTGTGTTGTCTATATTATTTGTTTTATGTTTGATTATTGTTATGATTTCTGTTAGAACAAGGTTATTGGAATTATCTTAGTTGTTAAATTATAGTATAGAATAGCTTAGTGAATTGCATGAATTTGATTTGAACGAAAGTAATAATTTTAATCTCATAATTAATTTGTATAATTTTAGTTAGTTTGAAATTGTCATTTCGTTTTTAGAGTAGTCTTATGTTTAAACTTATGCTTAGAAATAGGTTACCTATTATTTCAAATATTTATTGTTAATCAATTTTTTTTGTATTAACAGTAATAGTAAATAATTACTATTTTTGTTTCTTCCAAATTAATTTTGGCATATATGTAGATATTTAGCTGCTTAATTTTTATTCTTATGTTTTGGGGTTTGTTTCAGAAAAAATGACCTCCAATCCTTTTTTCGGGGGGAGTTTATGTTAGAAATTGGAGTTTGTTGGCTTTGCATAGATGTCTCTGTGTGTAGATGCTTGCCTTTCCAACGGACTGAAGTTAATAAATAAGTTGATAGTTTTTTCAATAGATGTCGCCATAAATGCTCCCCTGCTAAAAGTCAATAAATAGGTTGATTTATAATTTTCTTCCTCTTCTGCAATAAACATTTCTGGCGAAACAAGTGGGTTTTAAATTTCTACCTGGATCCAAAGTTATACAATGGCTTTTCCATTTCAAATTTTCATCGATGATCACACCAAGATATTTAATTTCAGAAGAAGAGTTGATTACAGTACAAATAGGATTAAGTAGTTTACAGTTGACATTGTCACAATTTTCATCATGGATTATGATATTTACTTTGTGTTTAGGTATTTTTTGTAGTGAAAATAATACATATGTTGTTTTTTTGGCATTAAGTGTGAGTAGGTTATTATCAAACCATGATTTTAAGATATTAATACATTCATTTGCAAGTTTGTTAACTAGTTCCCATGTTTGACCTTTTATTTATAAAACAGTATCATCAGCATAAGAGATTAATTCACCTTTGATTTTCTGTTGGAAAATGTCATTTACATACATTAGAAATAGTAATGGTCCGAGGACCGTGCCTTGAGGAATGCCAAATGTACTTGTTAGTGGTGTACTAAAGGTTTGGTTTAATTTTACAATTTGAGGTCTCTCTGTTAAGTAGCTTTCTATCCATTTAAGAGCTAAGTGGTCAATGCCATTTTCTTTTAATTTTAATATAAGTCTTTCATGGGAAATGCTGTCAAATGCTTTCTTTAAGTCAATAAAAATTCCTATACATTTATTTGATTTGTCCAGGGCACTCTGAATACTAGATGAAATTTTTGCAATGGCATCTTGGGTACTTTTTCCCTCTGTGAAACCGAATTGATTTTCATTTATAATCGAGTTTTTTTTTAAGAATGCAGTTAGTCTTTTTTTAACAATTTTTTCAAAAATTTTCGATATATTAGATAAGAGTGAAATGGGTCTATAATTAGAAATGTCCTCCGGGCTACCGGACTTAAATATTGGAGAGATTATGGTTTTTTTATACGTGCTCGGGAAAACTCCTGTCTTAAAGCTATTGTTTATAATATGAGAGATTGGTGTAGAAATATAATTTTTAATGATTTTTAGTGTTTTTACAGCGAGACCGTCAAATCCCGGAGCAGAACCACCTCGCATTTTTGATATAATTTGTACAATTTCAGACGGATTGGTTGGTTCGAAGAGTTCGAGTTTAGTTTCTATATTTGGAATATTTTCAATATACATCTTATTTATTTTTTTCACGGTAATTTTTTCTGCTAGACTCTTTCCGATATTTGCAAAGAATTCGTTAAAAGCGTTTGCTCCTTTTTTAGGTTCTTCAATACAGTTAATTATGTTATTGTTTTGTATTACACTCTTAATAGTATTACTTTTGGTATTTTGTTTATTTTCCACGATTTCATTGATTATATTCCAAACTTTCTTACTGTCATTTTCAGAATCATCAAGTTTATTTTTATAGTAATTTTCTTTCGTGTTTTTTATGAGCGTGGTTAATTTTTTTTTGTATTCTCTAAAATGAACATTTAATTTAATGTCTAGTGGTTTTTTTTTTTGTTTCTTTATAAAGCCATTCTTTGTGTCTTATGGACACAACAAGCCCATGTGTTATCCACGGTTTGATTTTACGAAATTTTGCTGTATTTCCTTTTATGAATCCACTTCTTCCACTGCAGTGCAGGGCAATAGAGACTGTACATGTTAGTACTGTAAGAGGTATTAATTAACATTAAGAAAAATTATAATACAGGGTTTTCCAATAAGAGGTGTTATTTTGAATAGCCCACTATTTCGGTAGATGTTACTTTTGAAGCTGTCTTTTTTGAACTTTGGCAAGTAAAAACTAGGCCGTTAATAAAAATGGAACGATACACGTTTCAACAACGCAATTAAATGATTAAAATTCACTTGAGTGAATCAAATGCAAATCATCTTGAGTGATGAGGCCCATTTCCACCTCGGCGGCTTCGTCAACAAGCAAAATTGTCACATCTGGGGCTCGGAAAAACCAAGAATTATTGTTGAAAAGCCTCTCTATCCTCAACGTGTGACCTTTGGTGCGGTTTAGTTAGTCTCTCCCAGGCGTAGTGTGTTCAATTCCTCAAATGGCTAAGTCCTCCATCATAAAACAAGCAACATTTTCCGCTTACTGTAATGGTAGTAGGAGATTTTAAAATATTGTCAGGTTATTCGTAACCCGTGAATGTTTGTCTTTCTTTTTACTTATAAAAAAAAAAAACTTACTAACATTTTTCCTGATTTAAAATTTGACTGTTGGATTTAGGCGATTCCAGGCCAAGGTTTAATTATAATTTTATGTACTCCTTCGCAAATATTAATATGGTTCAAAAGGGTTTAATAAGGCCTGTCCTAAAGTTGCTGTCAGTCTAAACTCTAAACGGTTAGCTAATGTTTGACTTCGAAAATGTCATGTTTTTATTACATTTTCAATAGAAAATGGCGTTTAAAGGACACAAAGCACTATTAAGTGATACCAACCATTAAATTGGAGAGTTTTAATCAATTGATCATGGGATATTATGTTCATATATAAATAACTAAATTTATTTTAAACCTTTAGGCTGGTTCAAATGTATAAGTGATTTCACCTCCACTCGGCACATTTTTTCATTTCGTCTCGCCGACCAATAATAATTTATACAATAATACTGTAATTAAATACATTTTCCATGATCATTATTTATTTAAACCTTGCTCAAATTACGCATATCTTAACTAAACAAAAATAAATTGAAATAATTGTTTTGGGACGATGTTTATTTAAACAAAATTAAATATTATGGAGAAGATAAAACATTAGTGAATATGAACGCCGGTGAACGAGCGGTGCTTACTTCTGTCTGCATTTTAATTTTTATATCACATGATTTAATCATAGATAAGGATTTATGTATGAACTTATTTAAACGGTATGCAATCTTTCAAACTTTTCTCTTTTTGAACTTTAAGTATCGTCGAGGATATTTTTCATATTATAAATAATCATATTTAAATCAAATGAATCAGTTCAAAGTTCTGATTTCTGAGCACCATGTTAGTTAAAATATTACATTTATATTAAAACACATTGTGTACCAATGCATTAACAAGATGCAGCGTAACACATACTGGTTGAAAATGTCAAAAAAATAAATGTATTTTTTGTAGGTTTAAGGCGATGCCATACGTAGTAATGCAAAATCATGTGTTTTTGGTTTAAAAATTTGGTCGCCTAGAAATGTTTCAGATGCTTCAATTAAATACTGCGAGTAGAATACATCTTGGCCTTTGAAATAATCGAGTATTTTTTAGATAAGTCTTTTTAAAAGCCCAGAAAAAAATAATGTATAAGGCCTATGAAAACTGCTTTAAAGTTCAAAATCTCCTACTTACAAACCCATTTTTGGTTATGATTTTATTGTATAATGTGGAAAATTAGGTTATTTATAAAATGATCAAAAAAAATTTACTTATTTATGCCAGAACATCCACAAAATAAAATAAAAGGCACTTTTTGGGCATGTTTTTTTCTTGCATAAATCAAAACAGGCGGATGGTGTTAAGCGGAAATTTAAACCTTATCGCCATCTACGTAAGGGTTGTTATTTATATTACACGACGTAGAACATCGCCTTAACTGCTCTAATGTGTTTTTGTCCAGCTAAATAAGATCGTCAGATGATATACCTAAATTCACAATTGCTAAAATGAAAAGCAGCGCACGAGTCCACTAACATCGCAGTAATGGTCTATTGCGCATGCGCGCCAAGTAAGATCGTTTGAACGGTCACGGTCGCGGCAAATTTGAAACGAACTCAATGGAGTACCTGTCTTGGGCGCTTGAAATTCGTACCAAATAAATTTGTTGAACATATTTCTAAAGATATATGAATGGGATTTTTTCTAAATGAATTTCGGTTCTGTATTGTTTCTGTATTTTTAAACAACGGGGTCTCAAACCGAGAAATAACTATAGTTGGCTCCCGCGTGAGAGACAAGAGGGATGAAATGACGACAGATGCTTCCCACCGGCTGGGGGTTAAAAATAAAAGAAAACCAAAACAAACACAATATGTTTGGAAACGCGTTGTACAAGCGGAATACCACTGAATCTACATACTATCTACTTTTATTCGATCTTAGCAGTGCGTTTTACCGAAATTTTTTCAGCAACTAAAGAGTTAATTAAACCGTGTCTACACTTCGATGCATTTTAAAATAATTTTCACCAAGCGACTGATTTTTTAAAATTTTACCTATAAATTTCAATTAACTCAAAAACGAAAGCTCAAATCAGAAACAAAATTATACCACAAATTTGACTCCAAATGTGATGTAAACTCACTAGTTTACCGCTTGTACTACAAGTTTTTAGACACCGTGTATATACAAAAAAACGCTGATAAAACGTACACGGGTAAAATTTCACAGTTGGAAGACTCTACACTAAACTACACTGACCATTCGGGGCTAAAAATCACAGGGGCCTAGCTACAAAAAATTTTTTTTAGATAAGCTTGTTTTCGGTAATGTCACAATCATATTTATTGACACGAATCTCTATCTCATACATACAGCTGTTTAAGAGATTCAGTTGGGCATATGAGCATTCAAATCTTTATTTGCGTATCTAAACACTATGTTTTATAGATAGGCCCCTGTGTTGCTAAACCCCCGCATTTACACCACTGACTATTTTCGGATTGACGGCGTAAATACATTATTTGTTCTGAAAAAAACAAGAATTTATTGTGTATTGTTTGTTGATTTTTAGAATATTACGTACACACAACCGATATTATATTTTTTAGTTAGACACAAAATTAGTATTATTAGGGTACCATATTTCATGGCATAATTCCGCACCGAAAATATAATAAAATATCGGGGGCAGGTCGACGCGCGACTCCTTCATAAATAAAGATAAATCCTTGATTTGATATGACCATAATCACAATCACGCCTAACAAATAGTCCGCCCTAATAGCCGCCTATCTCCCGCCGTCTGCCGCTCTGCCGCTCTGGGCCTGTGCCGCCCCCGCCCTGCCCCCGCCCTCAGCCCTGAGCCGCCCAATGATTGATAAGGGTCGGCTAACTGATTACTCTATTTTGCCGCCCAGCGCAACATAAACTCGTATAAGTTCATTATTCACAGAAAAGAAGGGTAAGGAACAATGTTGTGTTTTTACCATTTTTAAGTAATTTAAAGACGTAGAAAAATATATATGACAATTGTTATGTTATGTCAATTAAACAGAAAACACAATAGAAACAAATGCAAACATTCATATATGGTAAATGGTTGTTTGTTGTGTAAAATTTAAAACAGAAATCATTTTTACATATTTTGCAGGTAAAAATTGTATAATAATAGTGTAAGCATTCTGCGAACAATATTATTAAACAAACTAATGTCGATTGTCTGTGCGTCTCCATGAAATTTGGTTAAATGAACTCAAATTTGCTGCGATCGTGTGAAAAATTCACACCGGTAATATACTGTTTAACAAAAAATTATTTTAATTATCTATTTCAAAATAAGTTTTTGCCCTCATGATAAATTAACAGGCCTTATTAATGAAACATCAATTTTAGAATGATTTATCAATTTACCTTGACGATAGAAAGAAAATATTTTGAAAAAAAAACACGGGCATAGCCGGACAACCAAGTTAATCTGGTACATTCCTCAGAACGAGCCTAGATTACGTATTTTCCACGCATGTTCCAATGAATCGTTATTACAGTAAATGGTTTCCCGACAAAATCTTCGTTAGTGTATCTGATTTCCTTCTTAGCAGCTAAAGACTGCTATAGTATAATTGTCTATTAATGGGATTTCCTTTGCTTCACGGATTTTCCCGGAAGATATATAATATATTTCTCCTCATAAGGCTTTATCGAACCCACCACCTATTCGAAAACTCAATTAAGGCAGGCTTGAAAAGGAACTCATTAATTTGTATTAACCCTTCGTTTACATTAAATATTATATTAAATCAAAAAAAATATTATTAATACAAATTAATATTATTACATCACAGCGGACATTAAGCATCCAGTCTTATTTGTGTAGAGCTTAATGCACATTAAAAAGCTCCATACTTCATGATGAAAAAAACACATCCAGGCTGAATATACGCTTGTTGATCCTTAAATTCCAAGCAGAATTAGCTGAATAAATTTGTCGAACCCAGAGCTCACATTCAGCAGGAGGTCTGTCCCTCTGACATCGTAAATAACCATACCATTTGATAGAAAAGAAATTAAATAATTCCCATGAAACAGTCTATTTGAAATTTAAACAACTAATTACCAGACTTGACAAGCAAGCCGAAACAAGCCCAAATCGCATTGCTTGTATTCTTCTTTATTCTATGGGATTACTAAATGAACCTTCAAAACTAAACTGAAAAAAACCGTCAAGTCGATTAAGCTTTTGAGATAACAGACCACTTTAAAAGACGTTTTGAAAGGTTTCTTCATAAAGTTACAACTTTCTAAAACATGAAATAATTTTATTTAAAAATATGAACTTGGTCCTCTTTCAATGCGATTCTACCCCATAACTATTTTCTAAACTCATTTCAACTGCACCGTCCTCGTTTTAATCGTAATTTTGAATTTTCGTGTCTCGGAGTACTAAGCGCTCGGATTTTACATTTCCTTGTTGGATAGTGAAAAATATTATATTCTTTGACGAAACTTTAAATTTCCAAAGGGAAAACTGTGTAAGAAATGGCAGCCTTAATGAAAAGTTTTCCACTATCACTCGGCACTCTGCTGGTACAGCGTTACCTACTTACCTATTCGGGTTCTTATCGTTTACCAAGACTAGTTATGGTAACAGTGGGGCAAACGGACATGCTGGTGGGTTTTATATTTTTAAAAATCTACAAACAAAATTACTTCTTTATGCGATAGTGTAGTCAATTATGTTATGAAGGAAAAAACGTGGGAAAAACATTAAAACATAAAAAATAAATAAAAACATGAAATGTTCGTTAGACCTGCGCCTTTGGGGCAAGTGAACATTGGGAATCAATTTAAAATTATCAACTAATTTATTAAATTTAAATCACTACAATAGTTTAAATAAATAAAAAATGTTTCATCAGGCCTTGCATGCATTTATATATTATAATTAATTGATGTAATAATAATATAATAGAACGAGTTAATTTACCTAGAAATTTAGGAGGTAGAGGTATAGTCAAAATAACTTCTTTGAAACATAATCAGGTAGAAATGTTAAGAACTTTTTTCCATAGGAAAGCTCATAGCTCAAAAATGCACAAAATAATTTGAAAGGCAGATAGAAATATTACACCTTTAAATTTATACGATGAGAATGCCAACATTTTGATAAATCCCAACCAGGAATTATTAGATTCCTGGTCAAATAAAATTTTACACGCAAAACACTTCAATTATCTCAACCAAACGTATGTTGACAAATTTTCGTCAAACAAATGGTTGAGTATTGGAGAGTTGAGCGCAGAAATAGAATGATTTATGCTTGCCATTCAGGATAGAGTCATTAATACTAAAAATTATAGAAAGCATATAATCAAAGATTCAAATCAAATTGATGATTTGTGTAGAAAATGTTTGGCTTTTCCGGAAACTATAGAACATATTATATCGGGATGTTCTATATTAGCACCGTCCGAGTATACATTTAGGCACAATCAAGTTTTAAAAATAATTCACCAAAATGTGGTAATTAAACATAACATGATTGACTGCCGTAATGTAGTACCATATTATGAATACGATTCAAATTCATTTTTAGAAAACGAATTTTATAAAATATATTATGATAAAACTATACTAACAGACCGAACGATTAGTCATAATAGACCCGATATAGTTTTACATGACAACATTAAAAAAATAACTTATATCATTGATGTCGCTATTCCAAATTCCTGTAACATTCAAAAATCTGTTAATGAAAAAATAAGAAAATACACAGATTTAGGAAATGATATAAAAAGAATTTGGCATTCTCAGACTATAAAAATATTTCCATTCGTTATTTCGGCTACTGGCATTATACCTAGCTCTCTCATTAAAAATTTAGGCGTATTAGATGTATCAAAAAAATTTATATATAAAGTTGCAAAAGTCGGTCATTTAGAATAAATGTAGGATAACAAAAGGTTTTTTTAAATATTTATGTTGAGTGATCAGTAGGATTTATAGGCCCTGTTAGAAGTTCAACCGAGCCGAACCCTCTGATATGAAAATATCCGGAGTCGGTGAATTATTTTCCCATTTGATCTCTGGTGAGTTGACGTGTTGTTCTTGTATTGTTTTGTATTTATTTTGCTTATATAATGCACTTACATAGTGTTGATTGACTAGATGATCATTTGTGGAAAAGCGAGTGGAAGGGTTTAGTTTTTCCTATGGGGAAGATTTAACCCGGAAAATAAAATCGGATGTTGTAAAAATTAGTCAATGCTTGTATGAAAGCCTGCATGAACCCGGTACGCGTCAATCTTGTACATTATAAAATCTTCTACATTCTTGAACATTTTACAATCTTGTATATCCTTGTAAATTTTAAAATCTTTTACATTTTCCGAAAAGGTTGTACGTAGATATTCACTTATTTTTTTTTTCATGTTGTTAATGGTGTAATTTTTCTTATCTATTTGTATGTTAATCTTTTTCTAAACGGTTTTTCTTCTTTAATTCTTAATTAATTCATAATTTATCTGTTTGCCTCCAAATGAAGTGTAGTCATGTCAGCCCCGTTAACATTTAAAAAAAAATAATTGTTGTTAAAAATAAAAATAAGAGAGTGCCGAAAGAACGAAATAAATTTGTAAGAGGGTTAAATAAAATCTATGACAAAAATATAACAATCTCGTTAATTCTGTTATTTTTTTTTACTTCTTACAAATAAAATACAGATTGCCCTATTTTGAGCTGAGTGCATCCTTGTACATTTTATAATCTTGTACATCCTTGTACACTTTACAATCTTTTACATCCTTGTATATTTTACAATATTTTAGTGCCGAAAGAACATAATATATTTGTACGATGTTACCTAAAAGCTGTCCGTGTTAGCAAATATTTGTGGGTTATAACATCACGTATCTTTTTTCGGTGACCGGATAAATCATCAAAATGATAATTCATCACATCTTTAAAAAGTTATATAAAGTCATGAAAAGTGATGAAACAAAAACTTTATTAACTGGGTTAAGTAGGTTAGGTTAATTTTTTTTTTCATAGTTTTTAATGACTTTATATCAATTTTTAAAAAAGTTTTGAATACTCACCCCTTTTTTCACATCTTGCAAATAAAACACTAGAAAAATTATCAAAAACACAGATTGCCCTTTTTTGAGCGATTTTAATTGTCTAATAGATGCTCCCTCTTCAAGTACCTACAACGCGTAGTGAGATGGCGGCTCCTGGTAAATAGCTGACACATTATTTGAATAGGCCATGTCTGTATGCCCCATGTCCGTTTGCCCCACTGTTCCCTACTGGGCATGCATTAATTATAGTTTATAGGTATGCATCTAGGTGTATCCGTAACTAAGATTTGCGAATTTAAGTATATATATACATATATTTTTTTTTAATAATAAAAAAATCTGTCAATAACCTGACCATATTTGAAAATCTCCTTCTACCACCACAGGAAGCGGAAACTGTTGGTTGTGTCGTGATGGAGGATTTAACCAGACGAAGAATTGAACTCATGACGTCTGGGTGGGATCCAAACGCGTTGCCAACTCAGCCACCGAGAGTGTTAATCTTTTTAATAAAGTAAAACCTGCTTGTCATACTAAAATCTCTCGAATTTTAGTTATGGAAATTATTGATTAATGTAACTTTCTCCATTTCATAACACAGTTATAAACATACGTTATGGCGCTTTGAAATACCCATATAGCTGTGAGCCATTTTTATTCAATATGAGAACTCGGATGAACCCAGATGGTAACGAATACTTATAAATAATATTTTGGCATGTTATGAATATCGTAGTCACGGAAATACTATATTTTTCTCTGACATCGTTGAAATAGAAATGAAATTTTGAATATCAATGTTATATCAAAAACTGAAAGATAATTTGATTTAGCCCGGTAACGATATCGATCCTTAAAAATATAACGTTATTTAATATTAAATCCGAACTATTCACTTTTAGTAAGGTCACGCTCAGGTAAGATATTTATACATCAGTGAAAATTCCAACAGAAGAGAATATTGGAAATAATGGACTAGCTTTTATGTCAACTGATATATTGACATCTTGTGACATTCGGAGGAGATTGCTTCTTTGAGTCACCTTTACGAGTAGAAAAAGAACACAATTATTTATTTGATTCAGCTAGGACAGGTAAGAAGAATATTAAATATAAAATACTTTTGCTCCCTTTAATCCGAATGACAATTTGAGTCTTTTGTCATCTCCTTCTTGCGGGGACGGTTTAACAGTCGGAGTGGAATACAATGGGGTAATTAGTGGTGTTGGGAAGATAAAGACCACAAAACATACCGAAAACTCAGCGGAACAAAATAACAATAAGAATGAATTGAATATCAGACACGCCATTTAGCAGAACAATGGAAACTAAATGCACGTCTCGGGAATGGAAATATATCTGAATGAATAAGCAGCCATATTAATAAAAAATGTATTTTCTTGACATTCTTTGTTCAGTTTGGTTATCGTAACCTTAGTCAATAAGTATTTATCTAACCGTAGCGTACAGAAGATAGAATGAACCAACTAATTAAGTAGACAGAGATGATAGACCGTCACGCAACGCTGTCTCGGCGCACACTTGCTTTTTTCACATTCTAACTATATTGTCTCATACATGCTCTTCTGTTATTGACACGACCCGACTCAAGTATTTGATGTCTTCTACTCTAAACTTCCTTACACTTCTTTTTATGTGAATCCGCTCTGAATGTCCAAAACATCTTAGCGTTCCTTTCTTTATCTTAATCACCACCATTACGCTTACATAGACTTTGTATTCTTTTTAGATCTTCTCATTTTTAACACGGTCATACAAAGTTTTTGGCATAAATACGCCCTACAGATCTCATTTCTGCAGCATTCAATCATACTCCTTTCATCATAATTCATGTTCAGTCCTCTATCAATGGAGTTTCCTGCATTTACCCTTCATTCAATATCCTTATAAGCATTTATATCTTCCTTAAACATACTTAAAACTCAAAAAACCAAACTCACAAGCTTATCCATATATTATATTTTATTTATTTGTACTTACTTGAATCTCTGTATATAACATTCTAGTTATATTTTATGGAATGTGTGGGATTGCACTTACCTCCCCACATTTTTTAATAAACAATTATTATTACTATCCACCTGCTCTCAATATTGAACATTCACAAACTATATTGCAGACCGTTTTCATAAAATGAATGAATTATCAAAACAATTACCTGTTTTAAAAGACGTCTTTCTTTAATAGAATATTTCGTAATTATTTTATAAAAACAATAAACCGTTGCTTCAGAAACGTGAAAACTTTAAAAAGATGAGTGAAGGAATAATGGCAATTTTAATTGACAAGATAAGGTAAAAATTAGATTACCGTGCAACGCGAGCAAATGATCACTTGCTAAGAGTGGGTGACAAGTAATTTAGCGCAATAGGTTGGTACCACAGAGTAATTCTGACGTCAGGGGTAGGTACCCAGATGCCTAGTAATAAACCTGAATTATTAATTCAACGTTGAAATGATTTCCATATGTAGTATGTAGTGAACGCCCTCTGCAGTCAGCCATGTGTCTATTATTGCCTGAAGATAATTTTCTCTAGGGTGTAATGAGTAAATATGTCATAAATTTCAGTCGGTAGACGTGTCGCTCTAATGGCACATCCATTACCCGCGGGAAGGTGGCAAGGGCCATTTTACGAACCATCCTGTACCTTTTAACATTAAAGGTGTACGCAAAACCGGCAGCCTTCTTCAAAATAGCTCGCAAAATGAGCGCTTCTTAGAAGAATGTAATAAATTTCCGAAAAGCATTAAAGACATATGACCGCCTCCCGACGAAGTGCCAAAAAACTGGCGATCATAATAGAATTTTGAAAAATTTACCATATTTAAGTGCCTCAATAAAGTAGTCTCGTAAAATGAGGCATTATGTAAAAATACATAAACTTTTGTATCGAACTTTAAAAGCGAGCGTTTGAAGGAAAATGCTTTTTGATTTCGAAAAGCGGTTTTGTTCAAAAGGTAAAATTGCCGTCGGGACGCCCATACTTGAAGGCAAAGGTTTAATTCGAAATCCTTGAAGGCGGTCTACGGCAGGATTTTCAATTTGTAAGGTGAAACCGTCGGTCCTTTGAGAGGAAATTAAAACCTTTCCCGCGGTATTGAGACGGAAATCACTGCCAAAACAGAATTAAAAGGTTTTATCAATACTTTATAAGCCTATTATTAAAACCACGGTTGAATTCTTCAGGCTTATAAATCTTGTTTGGCGAAATTCTCATTTATATAGAAAACGGTTTTGCTGCATTTTACAACAAAATATCATTATTATGTGTCGGAAGAAAGGACATTGAAATGTTTTTTACGCAAATATCAAGTAAATAAAATAATATGATATATTACTGACAGTTTAGATTTTGAACGTAAGTCCATAGCGGAGGTGCACTGCATGCAAAAGTTTAAATAAATATCTAAATATTACTGAAATACATAACATAATAGTCTGCTTATATGACATAATGGGACATCTATGATCGGTCAGTGGTTGAGTGGGCATAGCGCTTGGGTCTCACCCGAGCGTCGCGTGTTCGATTCCTCGGCTGGCTAAGTCCTCCATCACAACACAAGCAACATTTTCGGCTTTCTGTGATGGTAGTAGGAGATTTTCAAACATTGTTGGGTTATTCGTAACCCGGGAATGTTTGTCTTTCTTTAAAAAAAATAAAAAAATAAAATAAAATCTAATAAAAAAAAAATAAAAAAAATGTAATAAGCAATGATTTCTGAATAAAATTTTGAAATTTTAATTAAGAGATTTTTTTTTTATTAAAATTATTTTTTTAAATAACTTTTTTTTAAATTTATTTATTTTATAAAAAGTGAATAGTATTTACGGGTTAGGAATAACCTGACACTATTGAAAATTTCCTTCTACCACCACAGTAAGCGAAACATGTTGCTTGTGTTCTGATGGAGGACTTGGCCAAATGCGATGTCAACTCACTCACCGACCGACTGGTACATATTGTTACGTACCTTGTTTTATAAACAAAGAGGTATAGCTTACTTTATTATAATATAATTGTGATCATGTGTAAAGAACTACTATCATTATTTGATGAAGGATTGCAAAACACCAGTTAAATAAGAGTAACAAAATATAACTAAAATATTGTTAAGGTTCCTGCGAAACATGGTTCGGAGACAAGTACACTCGAGGTAGTCCTTGATCCCGATACTATAATTGGTTGAGTTATCATCATCTTTTACCAGTTCATTCAAGAGTATTGTAGCCACCCTGTATGTGCTATAATCATTTTTTTCCACTTCAGCTGTACCTCATAATTTGATTTTTAATATTTGTCTTAATTTGTTTTCAATTTATATTATATTACATTATTTTGTATAATTCCAGAATTCACAAATTATTTAAATAACACTTTGTTTCAACTTAATAACTAAAATAAATAACTATATATGTCGGGGAGAAAGTATAACATGAATTAAATTCTATTTTATTTCAATTTAAATACCAATTTTTTTTTAAATATCTCGAACTAAGAACTTAATAACCAATTTTTTTGATGTTTTTCCATCTCACCTAACGTAAATAGTTTTTTTTTTATTTTAGTAATTAAGTTGAAATGGTGTATTATTTAAATATTTTTTGAAAATAACATATAAATAATTGGATGTTGAAATACCTTTTACCATTTTATTTTTTTATTTTTTATATATACAATAATATTATTATTGGGTTTATAAAAACAGTTTATTTTTAAACAAGCTCTGCTGTGTAATTATTATTACGCGTGACAACTGTTTCGCCCTCTGAAGGCATTATCAAACTGTGGGTAGCCCACTTACAGACGATAAATTTATATTATTTCTAGGTAGGTATTTTAATTTCATTTACTGATTTCTTAATTGATTTCTAAGTAAAATATCAAAAATAATTAATGGTTATTACCCCAGCAAAGTTTCCCCAATTAGTGTAATGTTTAAATTTGACTGAATGTCTTTATGTTAGTTATTCCCAAACGATGACTCATAGGGTTATTTTAATAGCATAATTAAGTACTTCATAGTGCACTCATATTTGCATTAGGTTTGAAGATATCTAGTAGGGGTGAACGAATTATATTTGTTTGTTCATTAATTAGAATAGCTTTTGGATTATTAGAGTTTTTGTTAATTTCTAACTGCTCTAAAAGATTCAGTTTACGGCCTTTATTTTGTATGTGTAACGGAGTTGGTTTATTATTATCATTAAGTGAGTGATTTTCATCTAGGAGATGTTTGGCAAATTGAGATTGTATTTTATTATTATTTTTAAAAGATCTTATATGTTCTTTAAACCTAGTGTTAAAGGACCGGCCCGTTTGTCCAACACAAACAGCGTTGCATTCGTCACACTGGAGTTTATAAATGCCACTATTTTGTAATTTGAGTACCTTACTTTTTGAGTTTTTAAGAGATGATCCTAAGTTGTTATTTGTGCGGAAGGCAATATCTAAACCACACTTTTTGAGGACTTTGGCAATTTTATTAGATGTCTGTCCGATGAATTCTAAACACCCGAATTTATTATTCGTCTTATTATTAGTCGTTGGGTAAATTAATTTAAGGTTATTTTTGTGTTTGTTATTATTAATTATTTTTTCAATGTCTCTACCCTTGAAGCCATTATTTTTAGCAATAGTTAGGATTGTATTTTTTTCCTTCTCGTATGCTTTCTTGTCAAGTGGGATATTAGTAAGCCTATGTACCATTGAGTGGTAGGCAGATAATTTATGTGACCATGGGTGTAAAGATTTATAATTAATGGTCGTATCTGTAAACGTAGGCTTACGGAAAATTTCAAACGTATGTTTATTATTTTCTCTACCGATAGTTAGGTCTAAAAAATTAATTTTATTATTACACTCTCTTTCAACCGTAAAGCAGATTTTACGGTTGATGGAGTTAGCAAATGTGACAAAAAGATCTAATTGTCTGTTGGTACCTTTCCAACAGACCAAAATGTCGTCAACATAACGAACATAGTATATTATGTGTTTGCTAAAGATTGAATTTAAAATTTGTTTTTTAATGTAATCCATGAATATTTCTGCAAGAAGTGGACTGAGGGGCGATCCCATTGGTAATCCGTCGTTTTGTTGATAGAATTTATCATTAAACTCAAAGTAGTTAGTTTCAACACAAATTTTAAATAGATCGAATAAGTCTTTTTTAGTAACTGGGTTTATATTAGATTCGTCTAAAATATCTTCAATGATTTTAAGGCATTCTTGAATAGGGATATTGCTAAAGAGACTGACCACGTCTAAAGATATGAACTGGCAATTGTGCGGTAGATTAATGTTTTTTATTTTATTTACAAGTTCGAGAGAATTTTTAACGCTATGTTTTGGGTAGAATTTAGTATGTTGTTTGAAAAGAAAGTTAAGTTTTTTGGCGAGTATTGTCGTTGGGGCGTTTATAAAAGAAACCACGGGACGTATGGGGATATTATCCTTGTGAATTTTAGGTTGTCCGTATAATGCAGGAGCCCTTGGATTCATCACCATTGCACTTCTTCTAGCGAATTTATTTGGGAATATTGATTGGCAATTATTTATTAGGTTGCGCACGTTTACTGAAATTTTGTCCGTTGGGTCCTTTTTTAAGATTTCAAAGTCTTCTGGTTTTAGGAATGCTTCTACTTTATTTAAGTAATCAATTTTGTTTAATATAACGACGGAATTTCCCTTATCCGCTTTAGTAATTGTGAGGTCGCTATTTTTAATTTTGGCTTTAATATCATTTAAAATTTCCGTTTCTTTTATATTGAATTTATTTTTATTTTTACTGGTTGATTTCAAAGTTTTTCTCAATATATCCGCTGTTATTTGTTTAGGTAAGCCGTTATTTTTTATTTTAGACAGAGAAATTTCTGTGTCGATTGCCAAACATTCAATTTGTTTTTTAGTGATATCTGAATTTATTTTATATTTGAAGCCTTTATCTAGTAAATTTATTTCATCTTCTTCAAAAGTTTCACCTGATAGGTTAATAGTTTTTATATAAAACTCCGTGTTTGTATTACTTTGATATTCATTGACTTTTACATTTTTATTTTTAGATTCGACAAGTTTTTTAAGTTTATTTTCCTGAGTTTTGAATTTATCAGATATAATTCCGCCGATGTGTTCACGAGTATCGTAATCCAGGGTATCAAATTCCCATGGATGCAGTTTAAAAGTTAATTCCGAATGCAATACCTTGATGTAGTGAAGTATTGTGTCCCTTTTCCGACAACATTCCTTAGTCTCCTCCTTCAACCATATCCTCTGCGCTCGATGCACAGTTTTTATGGCTGCCGAGGATTTGCTTTTGGTAGAAATATGCACGTACTTGGGGATCACGTTTAACTTCAAACACTCTTGGTTAAACCAAAGGTTTTGCACTATTTTCCGATGTTTTAATTTTAATCGTCTGTAAAAAATCACTTGGGTAGCTATATCAGCAACCTTCAATTTATTTATTGTTATTAAGTTTAATTTGTAGAACTCCATTTTATTTTTTTATTTTTTATATATACAATAATATTATTATTGGGTTTATAAAAACAGTTTATTTTTAAACAAGTTCTGCTGTGTAATTATTATTACGCGTGACAACTGTTTCGCCCTCTGAAGGCATTATCGTATCTATAATTAATGGTCGTATCTGTAAACGTAGGCTTACGGAAAATTTCAAACGTATGTTTATTATTTTCTCTACCGATAGTTAGGTCTAAAAAATTAATTTTATTATTACACTCTCTTTCAACCGTAAAGCAGATTTTACGGTTGATGGAGTTAGCAAATGTGACAAAAAGATCTAATTGTCTGTTGGTACCTTATCCGTTAGTCCGTTGGTACCTAGATGAAAATCACTCACTTAATGATAATAATAAACCAACTCCGTTACACATACAAAATAAAGGCCGTAAACTGAATCTTTTAGAGCAGTTAGAAATTAACAAAAACTCTAATAATCCAAAAGCTATTCTAATTAATGAACAAACAAATATAATTCGTTCACCCCTACTAGATATCTTCAAACCTAATGCAAATATGAGTGCACTATGAAGTACTTAATTATGCTATTAAAATAACCCTATGAGTCATCGTTTGGGAATAACTAACATAAAGACATTCAGTCAAATTTAAACATTACACTAATTGGGGAAACTTTGCTGGGGTAATAACCATTAATTATTTTTGATATTTTACTTAGAAATCAATTAAGAAATCAGTAAATGAAATTAAAATACCTACCTAGAAATAATATAAATTTATCGTCTGTAAGTGGGCTACCCACAGTTTGATAATGCCTTCAGAGGGCGAAACAGTTGTCACGCGTAATAATAATTACACAGCAGAACTTGTTTAAAAATAAACTGTTTTTATAAACCCAATAATAATATTATTGTATATATAAAAAATAAAAAAATAAAATGGAGTTCTACAAATTAAACTTAATAACAATAAATAAATTGAAGGTTGCTGATATAGCTACCCAAGTGATTTTTTACAGACGATTAAAATTAAAACATCGGAAAATAGTGCAAAACCTTTGGTTTAACCAAGAGTGTTTGAAGTTAAACGTGATCCCCAAGTACGTGCATATTTCTACCAAAAGCAAATCCTCGGCAGCCATAAAAACTGTGCATCGAGCGCAGAGGATATGGTTGAAGGAGGAGACTAAGGAATGTTGTCGGAAAAGGGACACAATACTTCACTACATCAAGGTATTGCATTCGGAATTAACTTTTAAACTGCATCCATGGGAATTTGATACCCTGGATTACGATACTCGTGAACACATCGGCGGAATTATATCTGATAAATTCAAAACTCAGGAAAATAAACTTAAAAAACTTGTCGAATCTAAAAATAAAAATGTAAAAGTCAATGAATATCAAAGTAATACAAACACGGAGTTTTATATAAAAACTATTAACCTATCAGGTGAAACTTTTGAAGAAGATGAAATAAATTTACTAGATAAAGGCTTCAAATATAAAATAAATTCAGATATCACTAAAAAACAAATTGAATGTTTGGCAATCGACACAGAAATTTCTCTGTCTAAAATAAAAAATAACGGCTTACCTAAACAAATAACAGCGGATATATTGAGAAAAACTTTGAAATCAACCAGTAAAAATAAAAATAAATTCAATATAAAAGAAACGGAAATTTTAAATGATATTAAAGCCAAAATTAAAAATAGCGACCTCACAATTACTAAAGCGGATAAGGGAAATTCCGTCGTTATATTAAACAAAATTGATTACTTAAATAAAGTAGAAGCATTCCTAAAACCAGAAGACTTTGAAATCTTAAAAAAGGACCCAACGGACAAAATTTCAGTAAACGTGCGCAACCTAATAAATAATTGCCAATCAATATTCCCAAATAAATTCGCTAGAAGAAGTGCAATGGTGATGAATCCAAGGGCTCCTGCATTATACGGACAACCTAAAATTCACAAGGATAATATCCCCATACGTCCCGTGGTTTCTTTTATAAACGCCCCAACGACAATACTCGCCAAAAAACTTAACTTTCTTTTCAAACAACATACTAAATTCTACCCAAAACATAGCGTTAAAAATTCTCTCGAACTTGTAAATAAAATAAAAAACATTAATCTACCGCACAATTGCCAGTTCATATCTTTAGACGTGGTCAGTCTCTTTAGCAATATCCCTATTCAAGAATGCCTTAAAATCATTGAAGATATTTTAGACGAATCTAATATAAACCCAGTTACTAAAAAAGACTTATTCGATCTATTTAAAATTTGTGTTGAAACTAACTACTTTGAGTTTAATGATAAATTCTATCAACAAAACGACGGATTACCAATGGGATCGCCCCTCAGTCCACTTCTGGCAGAAATATTCATGGATTACATTGAAAAACAAATTTTAAATTCAATCTTTAGCAAACACATAATATACTATGTTCGTTATGTTGACGACATTTTGGTCTGTTGGAAAGGTACCAACAGACAATTAGATCTTTTTGTCACATTTGCTAACTCCATCAACCGTAAAATCTGCTTTACGGTTGAAAGAGAGTGTAATAATAAAATTAATTTTTTAGACCTAACTATCGGTAGAGAAAATAATAAACATACGTTTGAAATTTTCCGTAAGCCTACGTTTACAGATACGACCATTAATTATAAATCTTTACACCCATGGTCACATAAATTATCTGCCTACCACTCAATGGTACATAGGCTTACTAATATCCCACTTGACAAGAAAGCATACGAGAAGGAAAAAAATACAATCCTAACTATTGCTAAAAATAATGGCTTCAAGGGTAGAGACATTGAAAAAATAATTAATAATAACAAACACAAAAATAACCTTAAATTAATTTACCCAACGACTAATAATAAGACGAATAATAAATTCGGGTGTATAGAATTCATCGGACAGACATCTAATAAAATTGCCAAAGTCCTCAAAAAGTGTGGTTTAGATATTGCCTTCCGCACAAATAACAACTTAGGATCATCTCTTAAAAACTCAAAAAGTAAGGTACTCAAATTACAAAATAGTGGCATTTATAAACTCCAGTGTGACGAATGCAACGCTGTTTATGTTGGACAAACGGGCCGGTCCTTTAACACTAGGTTTAAAGAACATATAAGATCTTTTAAAAATAATAATAAAATACAATCTCAATTTGCCAAACATCTCCTAGATGAAAATCACTCACTTAATGATAATAATAAACCAACTCCGTTACACATACAAAATAAAGGCCGTAAACTGAATCTTTTAGAGCAGTTAGAAATTAACAAAAACTCTAATAATCCAAAAGCTATTCTAATTAATGAACAAACAAATATAATTCGTTCACCCCTACTAGATATCTTCAAACCTAATGCAAATATGAGTGCACTATGAAGTACTTAATTATGCTATTAAAATAACCCTATGAGTCATCGTTTGGGAATAACTAACATAAAGACATTCAGTCAAATTTAAACATTACACTAATTGGGGAAACTTTGCTGGGGTAATAACCATTAATTATTTTTGATATTTTACTTAGAAATCAATTAAGAAATCAGTAAATGAAATTAAAATACCTACCTAGAAATAATATAAATTTATCGTCTGTAAGTGGGCTACCCACAGTTTGATAATGCCTTCAGAGGGCGAAACAGTTGTCACGCGTAATAATAATTACACAGCAGAACTTGTTTAAAAATAAACTGTTTTTATAAACCCAATAATAATATTATTGTATATATAAAAAATAAAAAAATAAAATGGAGTTCTACAAATTAAACTTAATAACAATAAAAAAAAAAAAAACCTTTTACCATATTTTTAAAGCTGATTTAGAAATAATCAATAACAAAAAAATCACGAGCATTGTTTTAAAAATTAATGAATTGATCTTTATGAATTTGTTTTGACGAAGTTTTTGAATAATATATTTTAATTATTTTTCAACTAAACCACGTTTTAAATACCCAATTAGTTGATAATTTTAATTGTGTTAATTAAATGTAACTGTAAAGATAAATACTTTAAGAAATTATAAATAGTGATTCAAAATTCATGATTTAAAATTTTCACGGTAAAAGTATTTTTGTTATTTGTTTTTGGGGTGTTATGCCGTGTTGAGCTAACTCCTTCTTTTGCCAACGTTTCGGACAACGTTAAAATGTACATCGTCAGGGCAGATGTGTAATTCATAGTGGTGAAATGTGTGTTTAAGTGGAGTGTATAAACTTAGCTGTTCCGGATGTGACAAGGTCTATGTAGGCCCGACAGAGAAAAACCATATTAAAAAAATACTGTAAAACAAGCTCGTAGAGTAGTGAGCTGGCAACACAGTATCGCACAGACGTACTTAAACACACTTTTCACCACTATCAATTACACATTTGCCCTGATGATGGACACTGTAACGTTGTCCGAAACGTTGGCTAAAGGAGTTAGAGCAACACGGCATAACACCCCAAAAACAAATAAAAAAAAATTTTAAGCTCACAATATATTTACAAGAAAACAACAAAATTGTTTTCATCTATTTCTGCATTCAATCTTTAAACTTCATAATAACCTACTAAAAGCCGCAAAGGAAGCCACATGTAATTCATAGATTTCAGAGTACTTACTAGAGCAACTAGGCAAAATATATTATTCTGCAACAATAAATTTAGTACCAACTATACATACATGCACCTATTTCTCGCTTTCACACACTTGGAGACAAATTAAAATCACCTCAAATATTGACATATTTAATATAAGTTTGCCTGTGTTCAAGAGATACCTGAATAACATTTTTATGTAGCAAATTTAAAGAACGATTGCGTATATTTGTTGTTTTCTTGTAAATATGTTGTGAGCTTAAATTTATTTTTTATTTTTGTGTTGATGTTTTAAAAATAAAACCTTCTGTTGTCACTGTATTATGTAGTAAATTATTGTAAAATATGTATAATGTAAAAGCCCATCAGGGCGTTAAAATTAATAAATAACTGTATGTTTAAGTTAATGGTATTTCTAATGCTGAATTATTATTTTTTTATTTTCTATTTTATATACTTTTACAAAAGATGTATGAAAAATTGATTACTTCTAAATAAATAAATATTCATTATTATTTTTCGGAATCACTTATTGTGTAAAACCTCAAATTATAATATTTAAATACTGAAGACAATATTAGTGATTTTTTCAAACGAAAATCTGAAACAGAAAAATCAGAAAAGGAAACGGTCACATCTGGGACTCGAACCCAGGACCCTTGTCTTTCCGGGACAATGCTCTACCAACTGCGCTAATGGGAGGTGCGCTAATGGGACCCTAACCCTTGCGATCATACATAAAGATAGTTGCCAATAAAAATGTGCGGTGAAAAAATGAAGACAACGTTGGTAGTTCTTATTCGAAGTATGATACAGTTAAAAGTGACCGAATAGGATAGGGTCCCATTAGCGCAGTTGGTAGAGCATTGTCCCGGAAAGACAAGGGTCCTGGGTTCGAGTCCCAGATGTGACCGTTTCCTTTTCTGATTTTTCTGTTTCAGATTTTCGTTTGAAAAAATCACTAATATTGTCTTCAGTATTTAAATAAATATTCATAATTTAAGACGAAACGACATTTTTAAATTGAGTTAAAATTATATGAAAATCGTATTTAATCGCATTATTCCTCAAAAAGTACTTCACGAACAGTTTTACGAATACAATTAAATTGTGTAGAAATACAATATCATTTAAAAATACTAACAGTTAACTTTGTGATGTTTAAATCGTAGGAGTCGGAAGAACAGAAATGGCACGCTCGTCGCTCAGCCACTGTGACACACCATTATGAATGAATATGTATTTTTTGTCATTTCAGTAATAACACTTAAATTTGTAAAGGCGGAATTTCTCTTTTAAATTCATCTGAATGCAGGTTTGGTGGTGGGGGTATTCGTATCATGGAAGCGGATAGAACATTTATTATCCCGTGTTGAAACCTCCCCGGGAGTCCGGGCTCGGAGTCAGAGTCGGAGACCGGAGTCAAGTCCTCGTAGCCAATGCTAAGTGGAAAAATGTCTTTTTAAATTCATTTATCATCGCCGATACGCTATGGAAATTTAAGTGATTTATCCAAGTCTCAAACGGCATAATGCGATTCCCTCCGAACAAAGGGAAATAAATTATTCGACGTTTTAAAAGAAAAGCCCAATTTCAAAGTTTCACTTACATACTTGAACACGGTCGTTTGGTCCGGCTGTGTAATCTACAAAGTGAATCCACTTTTGAGTAAATTGGTCAGTTCTTACGGCATTGGATCCAATTTATGTCAGGTTCCTAAAAATCATACCTTCCCTAACAGGACTTCAAAACTACCTACACAAATTTCATTAATTGCGTTATGTTTTATTTTGCGGAGTGCTTTTCATTGAGTAATGTCAGAAAACAAAACCTTGCCAAAAAACATTTTTGTTTTTAAAGATACCGACGATAAAAATAACTTGAGACTTACTACGGTATAAAAGTTTCCAAGAACTAAACAACATTAAAAACCCCTCCTCTCCATTACCGTCTCAATGACATGTTCGAGCTCCACTTTACTAGCTGGTATCTCTTAAGGGACAATTTTCATAGGCAGATTTTCCATTACGCTGTTTACTAGGTAGCGGCGGCGTTATAACTGAAGTTTGTTATTTCAGTGTCGTTACATTATTTTGTGTCTATTGAGTTTATAATCTATTTCTTCAATAAATAGTACACGGTTTCCGGATAGCCAGGGGTTGTTTGGTTTTCATTAAGGGTGGAGCAGTTACTTGTGTGCTTAATGGTGGAATAAGTGAACTTCAGAAAGTATTGAGCGCGTTCATTGAAGTGTACGGAGGTGTTATGGCGGACGCCTGAATACCCAGTATACTTGTGCTGTACCCATTCCTTTACTGGAAGAACCGAGACTTGGATACAGATTTATTACAATAACAAGAAGAGAAAATATTCTTTTGTATTTTATAAATATGATCCATTTACTCTTCGCTCATTACTCACAATAGGAGTTTATTGAAAAGATTATAACATTTGATATCAAAGCAGTATATCAGTAAGCAGTATATTGTTGGTGAAACTAAGTTTTTATTCTAAAAAATAATTTCACGCTAAATATAACATTAGCATAATTCTTTCCATTCTCATAGTAAATCTAAAGAAGGTTATTGAAATTTAAAATAAAATCGGTTAAGAATAGATCAATGAAAGTGAAGATGGTTACATATATAGGTATTGGATAAATTGTAACACAATCCCCGAAGTCACTGAAAACCACGAAAATATCATTTGACGAATACATGAAAATATTTGTGATTTTAAAATTTTTTGAAAATGTCGAAAATGACTACTTGTGCCATGGTAGGTAACAATATTATAAGAAAACATTATCACGTGCATACCGTGCTTCATAAACGAGTGCACGCTTCGAAAGGTCAACCAATAAATAGCAAGAATATTTAATATTTCTGTACTATTTTTGCAGCCTCTTAACAATCTCAGTGCAGTGTTTTCTTTGCACAGCGTTAAGAGCCGAGTCCCTGAGAATAAGTATTGGATTAAGTCTCCTTAGCTGACGTAGGCATAAAAGCTACTTTAGAAGAGTATTAACGACGACATCGAGCGACGCCCTCCCCTTAAAGCTCGATGTCCGGAGGTCCGAAGAATCGACGCCGATCCCGATCCCGATCCGAGAGGCGTGCGCGGAGATTCTCCCCACAGCCTGATCGACGGGGAATAGGAGAGCAGAATAGAATAGAAGATAACCAAGAGGGGGAGAATAGAAAGAGAATAAGGCACTGGGACAACACGGTTCTACGTGACTCTGCTGAAATTAAAATTGGCCGAGTTTGCAGGTGGAACTAGCGAAACGAAGCAAATGGAATCTTCGGCGAACTCGTGCATAGTGCATTAGTGACAAAGCTTAAACAAATTCCTTTTTCGCTTTGTAGATTTTTCGATTTAGTACGCGTTAGATAAATCGTATTTTGTTGTTTCGTTTGCGAGAACTGGAGTCGATAAAACAATTTAAATCTCAGGGCGGATTATGCTGGGACTTTTTTAGTTTGAAGAATTTCTAAAACATGTTCTAAATGTTAATTCGATTTAATGGTTGTATATATAAAAAACTAGGTTATTTGTTTGTCAAACCAATTTTAAAAGCTTTTTAAAATTAAAATCACGAAAAGCAATTATCCTTGCAAAATTTTTATTTTCGTGAATTACTGAAAATTACTTTTTTAATAACATTTATACAAGTAAAGGCCCATTAAGAATCACAATGAAGCCGAAACCAAACATAACAACGGAAATTTTCCAAATTTATTGATTATCGAACAAAAAAATGCCCATCAATTTTTTCGATTTATTGAAATTGTGTATAATTTATGGCTCAAAAAAGATATTGTTTGGTTTTGTGATTTGTAAAGTTAATTGATTTCTGATATTAAAAATAATGGCTAATTGTGAATTCCACATTGAAATATTTTTGACTGAAAGTAAAATATTTTTTTTTACAACACTTCCGAGAAGGAAACGAAAGCAGTATTTCACGGACTAAAATATTTTTTCCGCACGAAATGAAGCCATTACACAAATTTCAATTTTTCAAAGGAAATCGGCGGAGGGAGCTCATACATTCGGATATGATCGATCAGAAATTTTAAAAATTCCCGCATAGGGTACCACCGGAAGTTTCCGGACGCACAAGGCAATATCCGCTTCCGGTCATGGACGGTAAGCTGCCTAATAAATAGAACGTTTTTAAAAGGTAAAAACACCCCAAAAATACGACATTTAAAGGCTGAAATAGACATTTGCGGTTTGACTAATCCACCTGTTTTACTCCATACAAATAGAAATTAAACATTTGAAACCAAACCTTCTAAAAATGCTAGCTCTAAAATATGAAGTTATAAGCTATGTAAAGATTTTAAGTGTTTGCCAAACAAAAAACACGTTCTGAATAGGAAGTTATACGAGTGAGTTTCGAACTCGATTCGTTCGAATGTTAGCTAAGTATGGTGAGATACTTAGCTAACATTCGAACGAATCGATTCCGATCGTAAATATTTATATTTTAAATATTGAAGTTTTTGTGATCGTAATTGAGGAAGGATTGCATAACTATGAATGTTTAATGCATTTTATTTTGATGAATCGATCAAATTATTTTTTTGCGAATGAATAGCGTTTTCATAGAGAGAAGTTTATTAAATTTCTTTCTTCGTGGATGGTTTTAATTGAATTGAACATGGGGTTAATATTTTTTATGATCTTTAAATACACATTCAATCAACTGTTAGTTATATGCATAATAAGTATTTACACATTCAATCAACTGTTAGTCATATGCATAATAAGAATTTACATATGACTAACAGTTGATTTAAATACACATTCAATCAACTGTTAGTCATATGCATAATAAGAATTTACAGTTGATTGAATACACATTCAATCAACTGTTAGTCATATGCATAATAAGAATTTACAACATGACTGAAAATAAAAACAAAATTCAAAAATAGCAAATTTCGAGAAAAGGGAATCTAAATATTCGAAAAAAAGTTTTCGCAGTGCGTAATCTTGTGTTATAGTTGAAAAAAAATTATAAATTACTTAAATGTATTAAAAATATTTTTTCGCTTTATCCTACCTATTTAAAAAATAATACCGAATGTAAAGTTCTCGTTGAGACGTAGATAAAAACACACATAAGTAACATAGAAAAATTTGATAGGAAATCAGAAATAAAGTTTCTTTGGTGTATAACTGGGCGCCTTCTTAGGTGCATTAAAATAAGATAATGATGATGTTTCACTTTATGTTATGTTGGTAAATATATTGCATTATGAATATCTCAATTAGACATTTCGAAGACGCTTATGTAGTGTGTTTAAATATTAAAGACAATATTAACAATTCCTAAACGAAAATTAAAACAGAAAAGATAGGTCGATTCGAGTCCGTAAGAGATGTGACCGAATATTTTAATGATTTTTCTTTTTCATATTTTTGTTTAGGAATCGCTAATATTGCCTTCAATAATTAAATATTACAATTTGAGGTTTTACTAATTAAGTTATATCAAAAAATAAAATATTTAAAGAGTTTAAGCCTCAATAAAAACACCGTTTGGGGTAGAAATTTATCCTTGCGACAACGCTTCTAAAATTTAAATAGGTTTTATAAAAAAAAAACTCACAAAGAAAGTAGAAACTATTGACAAAAAAAGTTTCGTAGTAAACACAAGTTCCCTTGATGGTAAATAAATCGATTAGCAAAAAAAATTCGTCTTCACAAATAATGTGAAGTTATTCATAAATATCTCAAAATATGAGGATTTTAGAACCAGTGTCATGTTCAGAAGTTGTCTTATATTCCGATAGTTCTATTTCCAGACGACAGGATTTAGGGTTTGCCAAGAATTGGGATAATATTACCGTCGAGTGACGTCAGAACCCTCGTCCTTGTGGCCTAAGAAGAGAAAGAGATTAAGCCACCGATAGATGTCATCAACAGAACATGCGAAGGAATGAAAAGTAAAACGATGCCGTCGAGTAGAAAGGTGTTAAGCATTGATATCGTCATTTTCAAGTAACGTTGGATTTGCCTTTTTTTAAACCTTTTTTTGCTACTCGGCCATAGGCACATAATATGTTTTATTTCGATTGATGAAATAATCCCATATGTCAATAGACCGAGTGAGCCGCGAGAAAATTACCGATTTCATGGAACATAAGTATATTATTTGTAAGGTTTATTTATACACCATTAAGTTAGATTGATAGATGATGACACTTTTATTTTGACTTTACAATATTTTTATTACGAATGAATTTTGTTCTATGTATATGGTTTTAAAAATCCTTAAAACGAATTTTAAATTTACGTGTTTATTAAATTAATGGTTAAGCTATTTTTTTTCAGATACTTAAACACAAATCTACTTCCGTCCCTGCAAGATAGTTTTCTTTTTATTTTTGGTATCTTATTCTATTTATTTTGTATCTTATTCTATTAATTTGGTATCTTATTCTATTTATTTGGTATCTTATTCTATTTATTTGGTATCTTATTCTATTTATTTGTTGTCTTATTCCATTTTTAGATTGAAATTTTTTAATATTCTTTTAAATGATTAAATATATATTTTAAATTAAAATATGTATTTATATCATTCACGGATGCTGGTCAGCACGATTATAAAAACCCGAAGAAATGATTGGGGGTCAATAATTGTCCGAGGGACCAACTGGTGAAGAACAATTATCCGAGGGACCAACTGGTGGAGAATAATTTTCCAAGGGACCAACTAGTGGAGAATAATTGTCTGAGAGACTAACTGGTGGAAAATTCTTGGCGGATCAACTGTTTGGAGATGAAACGTAAGGGAATCAAATATTATAATAATTAAAATAAAATAAATTTGAATACTTTATTGTATATATTTATAACCAACCGGTTTCAGTTCAACCCGAACCTTCATCAGGGTTAATAAAAACATATTAAATTAATTACAGAGGTGTATGGGTACTTATAGTTAAGGTGGAAGAGGGAGAGAGAACATCAACTTTGGTGGGGGTGGAAGACTTAGGTAGGAGAGAGGGGGTAAACATAGGTGCAGGGAACGGAAATATATTTAAAATGGGACTTTTTGTTAAATATAATTGTTTATTTAATAAATTGATTTTATTGACTTTAAGGGATTTTTTTTTATTTCAAGTGATTCTACATTGTTGAGGCGTAGACCTTTCCCGTTTCTATGTAATACATCTATACCTGAAGGCTTATTAAATTAATGATCTTTATGTGTTGCAAATTCCGAAAAACGTATGCCGTTTAAGCATCTCAAGTGCTCAACTACCCGCGTTTGAACATTTCTAGCAATTTTACAAATGTAAAATGCTTCACAATCATTACTTTTTGTCAGTGAAACATTCAAATCTGATCTTGGAACAATTTGAACAAATTTTATTGAAACTATTTTTACTATTTTTGGATAATTTTTATAAACATTCAAATATGATCTTAGAACTATTTGAACAAATTTTATTATGAATACCATTCCTGCATCTGTTGTATTTAAATTAAGGTATTACCTTATAAAAATAATAATTCGATAATTTGTATAACTCCGTTTATGTGAAAAATCATACATTCTTTATCCTTCGAGTTAATTAAAAGTTTACCTAGGTTATTATTGGTATAGAAAGCAGGTTTAATTTCTGTTGGAAATTTTAAAACACATGAAGATGAAAAATTATCAATGAATAAAATTCTACGCCAACCGTCATTTTTATTTAATGCCATGTTAGGGACTTGTTATACTATTGCATAAGAATTTATTGGTAAATATGAGTCGTTTTTTTGCATATTATTTAGCTCAAGTCCATTATTTGTTTAGTCTGTGGTGGTGTCCCTCGGTATTTTCACAACAATTATTTAAATATTAAGTAATAAAAAAAACACCTTCGGTCATCCTATAATATTTTAAACGACAAAGAAAATGGGAGGAAAAACTAATAAAATTTTGTAAAGCGTGCTTTAATCTAATCGAAACGCTTCCTAGGAAGAATAAAAAATATTACACCCCGAAAGATTCCTTCCCACGGGCTCATTTCCAGCGACCTATTTCTCTTATAATTTTAACATTAACGTTAAATTAATATCCTTGACGCGAATATAATTCGAGGATGGCCCTTTTTATATTTGAAAATTGAAGCAGCAACATTTAATTAAACGTGATGGTTTAAATATTCGAAAATATGACAACGCGGATTGACGTTCTGTCACGGATTTCCGACGAAAAATAATATGCTTATATTCGGAAATATAGACTCTACGAGATTATGTTTTATGTCAGCCGAGGGGAACAATTCGTTTTTTTTGTATTTTTATCAGTAGAAATAATACATTATATGAATAATTTGATCCCTTTTGGAAGGTGCGTACATATTTATAATTGTGATTCTGCAGAGTAAGAAAATACAAAAAAATAAGTGTTTTGTCCATGGAAATCATCTCTATGTTCACAGTGAAAAGATACCTCATTAAATTTACTAATAAACCGTTTTTTTATTCAGATATTCAGTATTAGATACTGCGTAAGAGTTCCAACCATCTGGAGCCAGTGAGATTATGGCATCTCCAATTTGGATAAGATGAAAGGTTGAAGGTAGGGAGGAGGGGAAATATATGGGAAGAAGAAGTAGCTGGATATTCAGATCTTGTCACCAAACATGGCTAAAGCCATTTCAAGCGACACGTAAATTCTGAGTGGTGGTCTCGCGATACTGATTGCGGCAATAACACCACACGTTATTTTAATCGAATTCATTATTACTTATCCCAGATTCACAGTTGAGAGCTTTACTACAATTTTATTCCAGTTCAATTTATTCTGACGAAAATCAATCACTGAAATTTCTGAAGACAAATTAATTACTTGAAAGTAATCGATACTATAAAATTGAATTATATGAAAAACAATATGATGTGAAACATTTAACATAATTAATAAATTCTTACGTTAAACCATCAATATTTGAAATATTCATAATAACTTTTTATGCTTGCATCTACGTTTACTCTTTAAATTGAGAAAGTATTTCAGAAATGTTTTATTCTTTTACTTGTGACATTCATTGTTTTCATTTAGTGGCGTATTACAATTTTTTCTAAAGACGTTCTGTTGACAAATAAATTGCATTCTCAAAACGCATAACGCTCTCTTGACAAATCAATTACATTCAAAAGATTTCGTAAAAAAAACTACGGGGCTTAGATAGAGAAAACAGATTTTAAATCTGAATAATAATTATACGTTTATAGTAAAAGTTATTACAAACACACGTGCCTTTTTTCTTATTTCGAGTTTTATTTTTCCTGCTAGTTGATTGTTTTTTAACAGTTTTCATTCGAGGAACGTCAAATCCTTCTTTGCTTGCAACAGGAAAACTTTAACCCCTGCCACATGAAGTTGTTAACCCTCTTTGCAGTTCCAAAGCCGCCATTCTCGCCGGTTTAACCGCATTGCATTAAAAGTTACGAATCTTTAAGAATGAACTTTTGTAAGTTTTATGAAGAGCGGCCAAAGTGGTTAAGTGCCTCCGCACCATTTAAGGGCTGCTAATTTTACATTTTTTCACGAAGGCAACAGAGTTTCGCCATTAATGAGTCATTATCATTTTTAAAACTGCGTAATTAGAGTTGATCGCAGTATTTTTGAGAGAAAATATTTAAACACAGTGATATATATGATTTTAACATTTAGATGGATTTTTTTCTAATTCATGTAAAAATACCACTCAAATTTGCTCAACTCATTACATCATACCGTAGGTGATAAAATATTTAGTACCGTTGCATAAAAGTGTCATTTTTGTGTTGTGCAAAAATGTTAAAATAAAGCGCATCGTATTAAATCGTAAAAAATAGAACCAATCTACCTATTGTCACGTGGAAACCGATCTAATCGAAGTACACTGGAATCCCTTTTTACACGGTGGATACGTTCCACGCAATACCGTGTAAAAAAAGTTTAAAAAGTACAAAAAAATAAAGGTAGATTTTCTCGTATCAAAATAAATTCAGTATATTAAAAAACATAATTCATTATTAAAAAAATTACTCTAAAAATTGTAACAAAGATATTTTTTTTGAAGAAAGCTACTTCTAATCAGTCATTACTTTGCGATGGCATAATTTATTTCATCATTAAGACAAATAACAAATAACTTTTAGTTTAGTTTATATCACTTTATACATTTATACTCTCTTTCATCAATCGAGATAACCTGGGTAATTAACATAGTAGATCGATAAAGTCGGTAATTTTTTCACAATTTTTCACATGACTGCAGATCGCAAACGATAAAAAAACAATAACTAAGTTTTCTTAATTTGTTCGAAGTGAACTGTTGTTTGTATGTTAGCGATCTGCAGTCGTGCTCGCAAACAATGAAAAGTTATCGACATTACCGATAAATCCTTCATTGATCGACCATGCTAGATATCCTGATCCTGTGTGAAATGACTACAAAAATTCTGATCAATCGCTGTGACTGTTTTATTCGCGAGTTCTCTGAATGACTCTTGGTAACGAGCCATATCAGCGGTCAAATCAGATTGAAATAAATGTAGAGATCGTTCTAAGATGGGATCATGTGTTATAAACTTGGCGCATAGTACACACTGAGTATATGCAAGGAATAAAGCACCATGCTATCTCGAAACCGTGTAAAGAAGGAACACAGTGTTCTCAGAAATGACTTTTCTCCTGGTATCAGCATTATTTTTTGCGAGATCAAGATTGTGAAATTTAAAACGCTTTTATTTAAGAATACAGTTTTTTCTCTCTGTATGTACGTTAGTGAAAATTTATTAAACTTTTACATTATGGACCATGGAACTTGAATATTTAAAGCTTACTGTAAAACACGAAGACCGGATTTTATTTTCATTTAATTACCCATTTCGACAGTTAAAATAAGAAGGTAATAATTTTGGAGAAGAATCTTGAAACACGCTGGAAGCTGGGAAGTAACTAATAACTATTAAATAATATGAATGTTTTCGCTGGCACCCTGCCTTGCTCAGGAAAAAATCTGATCTCTTTTCTACTTCATCTCAGCGCCACTCTGACTTCAATGGAGTTTTTAGTTTCGGAAGACCCCATCATTTTTCTATCCCATTTCCAATTAACAACTATAATTCACTAAGTTCTCCTGCCTTAATGACGAGGAATAAATTAATTCCGAAAATGAAGTTAATAACTATTGCCCTGACAATTTTACTGCAAATTAATGTTTTGAATCGCAATTATAACTTTTCATAGTTCCAATGTACTTGAACCGTTTTTCCAAAACTATACGATCTACGGTTTGTTTTAAGGAAATTAAGGAGAGGAAGTTAAAAGGAAAGGTAAAAGGTGTGAGGGTTGGTAGGAATCTAGGGATCAGCATGTCCAGGAGTGACGGACATATGAATATATCCCTTCCAGAGCGGCGCAAGGCAATGGGTCGAGCGATCACTCGGTTAGGTCAAAGGGTCACCCTAAATCAGCCTCTCCCGATCTGGCATGCCACGCAGGTGGTGGGCAGGCCCATCCTGAACACACCTCACCCCTTGAACCTGGGCACACCTGCGAAATCACCAAACGAAGCGAACCACTTGGAGTGATCTATGGAATAGGTGTTGGTTATGCAATACATGGTTCCCGGGATAGCGGTACCCAAACATGCCTCTCAAATAGAAAAAAATTGTGGTCAGATCTATACTGATAGGTACTCGTCTCCTTTTCCTACATGGTATGGCATAGTTCCACTTCGGGCAGCTGGGATTCTTGTGCAGTGTTTATATGAACCATTGAGGTATTAGAAAGACAGCCAGATGCGCAAAACAACTTAACAAAGTTAACGAAGGTATTTAAATGGTTTTTGAAGTCACCAGTTGTGAATTTGAACGTGATTTTGTATTTATTTTGTCGTTGTGCCAGAAGACATCTCTTAAATTCTTACTTATTTTTTATTTATATTTTTTTTCGTTATATACCTACTGTTTTTGCAACTCGTTTCGGAGTTTTTCTAATTCAAAATATTGCTAAAGCCAATTAATGACGAGCACCGCGCAGCGCTTCTATTCTGAATGATGGCGTCTCACCAGGGCGACTCTTAGAGTATCATCTGCTTCCAAATATTTTTTTATCAATGATGTGAATCCACATCCCCTGGGCCCAGAGCCAAGCCTCTCACCACTCTGCTGTAGAGACTTTGGATATCGAATCCGGAGAGAAACCGCAAAAGAAATTAGAATGCAGTTCCCTCTGAGAATTATTCCGAGTGGAGAAGCCGTCTCCCACAGCGGCATAAATTACCTAACTTCTATCGAGCCCGGCCGGGAGCTTTCTAAGGAGGTTCTAGACGTCTGAAAGGTGACAAAAAAATCGCAAAGGAGTGGAATTATGAAGGCATTTAAGACCTAAAGAGAATACTTGCGAATTCTTTATCCATTTGGGTACAAAAATTTGATTAATTTTAGCGAGTAGTTTTTGAACGGAATTTTATCTATAACTGTAAAGTGGTGGGTTGTGAGTTTTATTTTTTAACGACAGGGTAGGCGCAATTCGTAATCATTGAAGTATTTCACCATAAGCAATAGTCTGTCTCTGGAATCGCAAATTTCAAAAGCTATGAGTTCTGGCTTTTCCATGTAAGGCAGATAAAATCAATCAGGAGCTGCCTTTCCTCTGATGGAGAAAAGTCACTCATAAATTCGTTCGTTGTCTCACGTATGAACTATAGTAATAGTTCATATGCCGGCCTACCTCAGAAACAAATCAACGGAATGCAGTAAGTGTTTAATGCTTGGGCGAGAAAGATTTTTGGTGAATCTAAGTACAGGGTTTTCCAATAAGAGGTGTTATTTTGAATAGCCCGCTATTTCAGTAGATGTTACTTTTGAAGCTGTCATTTTTTTACATTTGACAAGTAGAAACTACGCCATTAATAAAAATGGAACAACGCATTGAAATTATTAAAATTCACTTGAGTGAATCAAATGAAAATCATCTTGAGTGATGAGGCCCATTTCCACCTCGGTGGCTTCGTCAACAAGCAAAATTGTCGCATCTGGAACTCGGAAAACCCAAGATTTTGTGTTGAAAAGCCTCTCTATCCTCAACGTGTGACTGTTTGGTGCGGTTTATGGTCCGGCGGAGTCATTGGACCTTACTTTAAAAATGAGGCTGGAGCAATTAATGATTTTTTATGGCCGGAATCGGATGATATTGATCTGGAAAACGTTTACTTTCAACAAGACGGCGCTACGTGTCACACAAACAACGAAACCATTGATCTTTTACGATTGAATATCAAAATAACACCTCTTATTGGAAAACCCTGTATTATCGTATTCCCCCACTTCTAAGGGATCGCCTTCAAGAAAAGTGTTCAAGATCTGCTTCATGACCTTCAAAGCACAACGAGGTATGACCCCAGCTTATATATCAGAACTATGTGTCCAACAAAACTTAAGGGATAGATGGTGATCTAGATGTTAGTTAACGTGTAATCGAACTTTCTAGGTCAAATGGAATCGTTTACCATGATCGCTCTTTTCATGTAACGAGCCCGCTCATTTGGAACAAACTTCCCCCAGCTCTTACTAATTTCTAACAACAAATTTATTTAAAAAATCCTACCTTTTACAAAAGTTAATTTCTTATATTAAGCCATCTTCTCAAGCTTCCGGTAGTTGTTTGATTTCTTTTTACTCCTTATTGTACCTTTTCAAGTTTAATGTCTGCTCAGAATTTTCTCATTTCTGAGCATAAACTGCCTCCTGTTTTAGTTATAATGTTCTGGTTTTGTCCTGTGCCATAGCACTATTGTTGTTATTTTTTGTTCTGTTGTCATCGCTTTGTATATATAATGTTCATTCTTGTGTAATGTTATTTTATCTGTATTAGGTAAGGCGCAGAGTAGCAGTAATCTTAAGAGCGTGACCATTGAAAGTTAAATTATTATTTTAAGTTTGTTATAGTAAAGCGAACTTAAAGTGAAATAACACAAAACAGCGCAATATAAATGTTATGTTATTACTAATCCAAAAATATTCATTAATATACATTTTTAATTGATAAAACTGTTAGTAGAAGTTGGAAAATCATGTTATAATAATATTTCGACAAGATCAGTTTTTTCTCGACCGAGTCGAAAACGGTACATTTTTTAAGATATTTATCCTCAAAGCGGGTATAATTTTGGGATTTCACAAGTATCCGAAATAAAACACAGATGTTTTTTTTTGTTTTGCGTTTGATCCTGCATTATTAGAAAAATAATGTTAAAAATGATTTAACATTCTATTTTATAATTTTTTTCTTAAGCTAATTTTTTAATTTGGTTAAGAAATCAGGTTTCACCTAATGGCCTAGCTTTGAGCAGTGAATTTAAAATCGAGTTTATCAGAAATCATCATTACAATTCAATATATTTAAAGAAAGTTTTATTATTATTATTTTTGAAAACGAGATCCCATCATTTTCTCATGACTTGCTCCATTAAAGGAATTAGATTCGTTTTAATAAATGTCCAAAAGCTCCTTCATTTCATTTTGATCCATTTGTAATCTCCATCTTAAGATTCCATCGCCCGACAGACTGTAAGAGTATCTCTTCTCATTATCCGAGTTGGTTTATTAAAGAAATTTACGAGAATAATCTTAGAAAATTCCTTTCCCTTTTTGTTTTTTTTTAGATTACCTAAATCCGTAACAGAGTTCCCGTTCAAGGAAATTACTGTACACGCATTTCGCGTCATTAGAAATCAACAAAAAAATTATTTCAAATATTAATATAGTTAATAAAATAATCGCACCTTGCAAATCACCTCTATTGACAATGTTCCCCGTTATGTTGACTCCTCCCTTCGTTTCCTTCTCAACCCCCTCCCCCTCCCTCAAATCCCCACCCACCAAAAAATCAAACTAAATAAAACCCCATATTTCTGCACTTAAAAATTTAGTTTTAAAATAGCTAGTTAATGACACGAACGTGTCGAAACCGGTCGCTAATTAATAAAATTTATAAGTAACACATGTACATTGTGAATAATAAAACTCATTAAAAAAAACAAAAAAAAGATATAATTCTTACTTTTAAATCTAGTTCACACTGTTCAAACACTTCAATTTGGTGGTTGGTTACCTTTCCAAGGTGTAATTTGGTGGCGAGACTTTACGACTATCATGCGAGTTTCCCAAAGTACTGATAATGAAAAGTTGTAGTAAAATTTGTAAAACTTTGTTGCACGTACTCCTTTGGGTAGGTGGTAGTTGGTAGATGCCTCGCGGAACAAATTTAGAAGTTACAAGTATCACACATGACGTATAAAACATATTAGCTAACAACAAAGTTCCAGTATTATATTCGGTTTCTCTATAATTTATATGCCAAGCTGTCTTGTATGATACGTTGACTCTGATGATTTATGGAAATATGCTCTGTGTAATTTAAGAATTGGCTTCCGAAAGTCTTATATAAAAATAACAAATAATGTAGGAAGAATTATCATGGTAGCTTTTACCAAGAAAACAGTCGAAAGCGAAGTTGATTATTTTAATCCCCACGAAAAAGATAGTCCATTTTTAGCAATGTAATGCTTTGAATTATGTTTATAAATGTATGTAAATATCAAATTTTTAAAAAGTATATAAAATATTTGTAACGGTTAGAAATGAACCAGGGAGCTATCGATACCAAAGTTCGGAGTTAAATGTACAACTTTTGATTATATATTCCCAATTGAATTTACCGGAATGGAAATGTTTGCATAAAGGTTTTAGGGCGAATAAATCATTTGCATGCGTTTGAAACACTCGAAAATGCAATTTTCATAGACATTACGCGTAGATAAAAGTTAACTGTAGCAATTTATCGCAATTTCTATACAGTTTTACAGGTTATGGATATCTCTGGCTATTGTTGATTTCTGCATTCTTGGTCAAATTGTATCGCAAACATCGATCAATTTCCGGAAAAAATTACACAACAGGTACAAATCATTTTAATTTATTTATTTACTAGCTGTACCCCGCCACGCATTACGATGGCTTACAGTCTGGATGTGCAGATAGAAAAACAATAGTGCATGTTTCTTTTACTTCCAAAAGATGGTGGTGTAAAAAAAAAAACATGTTTGTCCAACAGATAGTGCTGTTTATCAAAATAGGCAGTTTTTACCTGTCACAGGTGATATCAGTATAACATAGGTATATAAAAACAAATGCGATTTCGAATGAAACTTTCTGTCAACATTTCAAAGTAGTCGGTAAAGAGCTTTCGGAGATTTAAGATTTTGAACAAACGAACATTTTTATTTATATATATATAGATTGAACGCCACAAACATAGAACAAGTAGAAATTTTACATAATGCAGAAATATAATATGTAATATATGTAGTATATTTCTGCATTAGGTTAAATATAATATATATCGCTGTCTCGATATTTCAATTGAAGTTTCGTAAGTCTTTTTGTTATTTGTTTTTGGGGTATTATGCCGTGTTGCGCTAACTCCTTCTTTAGCCAACGTTTCGGACAGCATTGCAGTGTCCATCATCAGGGCAGATGTGTTATTTGAGGTTGTGTTAAAATGTGAGCTTATGTATGAGGTTGTGATACCGTGTTGCCAGCTCCAACCCTCTGAGCTAACATTAACGTATCATTTTTTATTTAAAGTGGTTTTCTTCGTTTAGCTCTGGTGTAGCCGTCAATTACCGGATACCAAGAACTATTAAGCTTAGCTCCATCGTCTCTATTAATGTTTACGGGATTTTTATGAATTTCAATGGCCTCCGTAATCAGCCGTGCTCTATAATTTTTCGGTCTCCCCAGGATTTCAGGAACAAATCCAAAGTAATGCCCGGTGTCAATCAAATGCTCGGCAATTGCCGATTTGTCAGGGTGGCCGAGTTTACAAGCTCTGAAGTGTTCTGAAATTCTTTTGGAGATAGTCCGCTCTGTCTGGCCTACATAGACCTTGTCACATCCAGAACAGCTGAGTTTATACACTCCATCTGTTTCCAGAGGAAACTTAGTCTTTGCAGACCTCAGTAAGTCCTGTATCTTTGTTGTTGTTCCGAAGACAGTCTTGATATTTTCCTTTTTCAAAAGCCTGGCAATTTTGTCTGTCACATTGTGCACATAAGGCAGGAAGGCACAGCCTTTCGACTCTTGTTCAACTCTGTCTTCGTTTGGTGCAGATTTGGCTCTTATGATTTGCCTTGTCTGACTTGCTGGGTAGCCGTTACGCTCCAGTGCATCGGTCAGCTTCGTAAGTTCCGCTCCGATTTTATGTTCTTCGCATATTCTGGTTGCTCGGGTCACCAATGTATGGATAAGTCCTCTCTTCTGCGCTGGGTGGTGGTGCGAATCTGCGTGTAAGTACCGATTCGTATGGGTTGGTTTCCTATATACAGTATGCCCTAGGCTACCATCGTGTTTCCGCATCACCTCCACATCTAGAAAGGGCAGGATTTTATCTTCGTTTTCCAGTTCCATTGTGAATTTAATTTTGCTGTGGAGAGAATTAAGATGGTCCAGGAATTCGTTTAGTTTCTCCGTTCCATGAGGCCAAATGGCGAAGACATCGTCGACGTAGCGCCACCATACTTTAGGGACAGCCGAAGCTGTGTCGAGTGCCACTTCTTCAAACTTCTCCATAAAAAAGTTGGCCAGTACTGGCGATAACGGACTGCCCATCGCAACTCCCTCCAATTGCTCAAATAGTTCACCCTGAAATGCAAAGTATCCCGTTTTGAGGCAGTGTTCAAAAAGTTTGCAAATGTCTTCCTCATATATCTCCCTGAGCATTGTCATGGAGTCTTCTAGAGGCACATTTGTGAAAAGTGACACGACGTCAAAGCTGACCAGAATATCTCCTTCCTCAGTCTTAACTTTCTTGAGCTTACTTATCAGATCTGTTGAATCCTTAATCCACGATTCAGTTTTACCAGTTTGCATCTGCAGTAATCTCGAGAGGTATTGGGAAAGTTTGTATGTAGGAGCGCCAATAGCGCTGACAATCGGTCTCATTGGGATTTCCTTTTTATGTATTTTTGGGAGACCGTACAGGGCAGGAGTTCTAGAGGCTTTTACAAAAAGCTTAGACCAATCCTCTTTCCTGATGCTAGAAGCTTTCACTAGTTCCCTTGTCTTTATGTCAATCTTGTTGGTGGGGTTGTTTTTAATCTTCTTATAGGTGCCTGAATCGCACAAGAGGTCTTCCATCTTCTTTATGTAGTCTGCCGTATTAATCACGACAGTGGCATTTCCTTTATCGGCTGGCAGAACCAAGATTTCCTCATTGGCGCGTAATTCTTTTAGGGCCGTAAACTCTCCTTTCGTGATATTGGGGCGGGGTATTTCAGCCCTTTTCAAAATATGGCAAGTCTCTTGCCGGATGTCCTCTGCTTGCACCTCTGACATTTTGTGTACTTTCATCATTGTATGTAGTGCAGTCTCTACACCACATACGATGGATTCCACAGGTATCTTTTTGGGGGCCACTGCAAAATTCATCCCCTTTGCCAGTACAGAAGTTGCGTCTGGGCTCAACGCAAGGGTCGAAATGTTGATGACAACTTTATTTTGATCGAGTTGTTTTCGATCACCTTTTTTGTCTCGGTTGAGCCTTTCAAACTTTTGTTTCTGTCTCGCATCTGTTGACTGCTTAGATCTTACTGCTTGTTGGTAAGTCATGTTGTCAACTTTTCTCCAGTCTTCTTCGGTAAGGGTTGCACTTAGGTGCAGATGTAGAGCGAAAAGGTCCCGAGATACTCCATCCAGCTCGCCTCGCAAATTGTGGATCCTCTCCCTTAATAGTGCAGCCTCCGCTCTTTGGAATACTCTATCTGCTTTCCGGGATGTGATGTGTCTTTTTATTTGGATGTGTACTGGTACAATCGATTCTTCTTTACACCTCTTGAGAAAAGCAAGGCTGCCCAAAAAATGGTTTCTTTTCTTTCTCAGATTCTCCAATCGTCGTACCAGTGTGTGAACTTCCTCCCCATAGAGGTTCGTCAAATATGATTTAAGATTTTCACGGCCAAAAGTATTTTTGTTATTTGTAGATGTGTAATTGATAGCGGTGAAATGTGTGCTAAAGTACGTTTGTGCTATACCGTGTTGCCAGCTCCACTATTCTAGCTGGTTTTATAGTAAAACTAAAAATGGTTTTCTGCGTTTAGCTTTGGTGTAGCCGTCAATTACCGGATACCAAGAAATATTGAGCTTAGCTCCGTCGTCTCTATTAATATTAATAGGATTTTTGTGACTTTCAATAGCTTACGTAATTAGGCGAGCTCTGTGAGTTTTGGGTCTTCCCAGGACTTCAGGAACAAATCCAAAGTAATGGCCGGTTTCAATCAAATGCTCGACGATTTCCGATTTGTCAATATGGCCAAGTTTACGTGCTCGAAAGTGTTCTGAAATCCTTTTGGAAATAGTCCGCTCTGTCTGGCCTACGTAGAACTTATCACATCTGGAACAGCTGAGTTTATACACTCCATCTGTTTCCAGAAGAAACAGAAAGCGCAGAAGAGAGGACTTATCAATAAGTTGGTGACCCGAGTGACCAGAATATGTGAAGAACAATAAATCGGAGGGGAACTTACACGGCCGACCGATGAACTGGAGCGTGACGGTTACCCAGCAAGTCAGACAGGCAAATCATAAGAGCCAAATCTGCACCAAACGAAGACAGAATTGAACAAGAGTCTAAAGGCTGTGCCTTCTTGCCTTATGTGCACAATGAGACAGACAGTATTGCCAGGCTATTGAGCAAGGAAAGTATCAAGACTGTCTTCGGAACCACGACAAAGATACAAGACTTACTGAGGTCTGCAAAGACTAAGTTTCCTCTGGAAACAAATGAAGTATATGAACTCAGCTGTTCCGTATGTAACAAGGTCTATGTACCTAATCAAAAACTACTCGACTGATTTCGTAGAAAATTTCAAAATTTGTTTTTATTATTGCTAGGCGTGTTTAAAGAGTAGTTTGAATGGTAGAAGAAGTCTGAGATACAATAAGATTTTGAAAAACTCTACATTAAACCCGGGCAACGCCGGGATCTTCAGCTCGTTGTAGTAGTAAACTTTAGGTCTTCGTTACTTCTGCCAGTTGCAAAGTTGCCGTGCGCTCATGTTGTAGTATAGCTTATTGCAGAATTGTATCAAATAACGTTCTTAGTTCATATGTAAGCAAATAATTGTGCCAGTGTTTTGGAGCAAATTTTAATTCACTGATTAAATTGTATGTGGATATAGTTCTCTTTTGTACCAAATAGTACGTTGTTTTTTTCCGGTCTGGCTTTTTTGATGATCCTATTGCAGCAAAAGCATCGTCAGTGGAAGCCGTGGATAAAATTGATGGGACAGAACAGTACAACCACTTTCGTCTGGTAACGCTGAGTGAAGTATATTTAAAAGTGTGTGGTCATTGGGCTAATCAGGAGGTTTAGCACGGACGATCGATAAAGGCCTATGTCAATACGACATTGACTAAATTTGGGATCTATTGTCAGTTAACAACATTCCCTAGCACAATCGACGATTGATAAGAAATTCCGACAAACAAAGCTCGCCAAATCTCCTTGGCTGTCAGTTAAATTTGAGTGACTGTTGATGTATAAATTTTTTTAAATAATGTCGTCTCTAAGCAAAATTACTGGTTTATGAATGGAGGCAGTTTAACGAAGCTCCTAGGATTGAAAGACGTAATTTTTTTCGACGAAATTCTGACACTTATTTCGTATATCTCATATTATGGCTAAAGATCTCATTGAACAATTAACTCGGTTGTGAATAAAGACTTCATTAACTAATTCACTGCATTTTTAATGCCAAAAAGTAAATACGGACTGCCAATGCATATTTAGGTTAGTATTGCAATTCAAAATTCCCATATTACTAATATTTTTTTCATAAATATATGACGTTTGATTCGGAATGTCAAATTACTCTAGTGTTGCCAGTATATATCAATAACTTTACAATGTCGGATCGATAGGCGGAACCACAGAGGGATTTGTTGCGATTTAGCTAGCATGGTCGAACAATTTATACGCCAATCGATATCGTATAGCAAATGGCAATACTGGCTGCTGGAAAATGAATTAACTTCAGACGGCTACGTAAACGTAAAAAAATACTAATAAATTAACAATGTTGAATTTAAATAATAACTTTAAGGTACATTGACAGTCCGCATGTACTTATTGACACTAAAAAGGGAGTTGATTAGTAAATGAGGTCTTTAGTTATGACTAGCAACTTTTGTTCCTCCAAGTTGGAACGGAATCAATTAATCGCGTTTAGATCGTTAATGAATCTTGTATACGATTTTTTTAACTTATGGGCGTACTTAATTCACCTCCATTCAATATTTAGCCAGTTATTTTACATAACGCATGAAATTATCCGAAAAGTTGTGAAAATTGATAACTTATCCGACACTTATCAGGCCTACCTACTAATGGCCATCTGCTGTAGCCGTCACCTACCCCATCCGCTGTATCGTATGGCGCGCTGATCCAATCAACAGATGCACGATGTACCCCAATTTGAAATCATCACTGAAATTATTCCTTTTGACAGTTGTCACTACGCCTTGCACAGATTCTTTCCACAAACCGATGGCCTCTGTTTCCATTTGTGTATTAAAAGATAGCAGTATTTAAATACACACTCTACAATAAGCTTTACCCCTTTGTAACTATGTACACTTGTACAATAAATGTCAATAAATTGTAAATTTTAATTTGAATCGTTTTTAATGGATAGAACACCTCAGGGAGTTTTACTTAAATTATTACACAGGTCGAGGGTTGACATGTTTTTTTGTACAAGGCCAAACGTATCGTACAAGTATAAATAGTCGAACACACAGGATATGAGTATTCTAGCTCGTCGCTGTTCTGACTCAACCTCGTATCTACAAAAACAGTTTTTTACAGGAGACAAAAAAAACTACCTTTATCCACCGTTTCAACTTTATTTAAAGTTTTTTATTTTTTTTAAATTACTTTAGTTTATTTAAAACTCAATAATTAAGTTAATAAAATACCAAATACTGTGGCACATTTTAGTTTTCATAGTTTTAGTGAGATACGAGTTTGCAGAATGTATAATTTGCTTTCAGTGATTACTTACGAGGTTGCTGCATTGAAATTATATAAGTGTTAGATATTTTTAAGAACATTTATTAGTGAATAAGGTATAAAAGATTTCACATAAGACCTTGAAGAACATAAAAAGTAAAAAAATAGATTTTAATATAACAATAAATTTGTTCAACAAAAGAAATCTTGGGTTAAAATTGTTCACCCTTCATTTGAATGAACCAAATTATCATAAAATGTATGATAATCTCTATGTATAACATCTTTGAGGGATTGTAGATCTCTGAATTTTCTCAGTTTAATTGGTACTGGCCCCGATAACAAGGGCTTTACTAATACTTTTTCAGGAACATGGCTTTGACGACGCGAGAGACATTGCCAATCTTCTTTAAATGACAATTTAAATTGAAGACCGTCAGCAAGACTGTATTTTATAGCTCGTATGTCCACAACACGCGGCTCTCCTACTCTTGCTCCAGGTCTTAGAGATTTGTAATAGGTTATATTGGAATAATCTTTAAAGAATTTATGGTCAACATATTTCACCTGATACGGCTTATTAATCCTAGATTCCTTAATAATTTGGACAAAATTGGATGGTGCATGTAATTCTTTGTTTTTTTTGCGGGTTTCAATGGTAGCGTGTACAGAATCGCATTCCATTTGTGTATGTCCTCTCACGAGGTATTTTTGTAAGATAGTGACATTATTATTTTTGGAATAATGTAAAAGAGCATTAGACAGTATAACATTGCGATTCTGCGCTGCACAACCATCACTAAAAAATACTATCGGTACATTTTTGTTAGTAATATGGTTCTCAACGTAATCTAGTATGCACGAAGAGAATATGTTGGCATCCATTCCTCCTTCTCCTTCATGCCAAACATAGCAGGTGACATTTGATGTTACAACATCATAAATTGTAAACTGGTGACAAGCCAGTTTCTGTTTAAAATATAAAGATCCTGCAGGTAAGGATGGTACAAGCTGGACAGCTTGAACATCGACAGTAAACATGTTCTGAAGTCCGGCAATCGCCATTTCCTTGTCCCTTCGTTTTTCATCTCTGGCCAAGTTCTTTTCTGCAATGTGTTGTGCAAAAGCTTCAGAAGAAACAAATCCTAATTTATGTGAAAAACATGTGTCGCACTGGTCCTTACGTGGCTGAAATATTCCAAGTTGCATGGCATCGACTTGTTTCCGGAATAAATTATATCCTCCTTTCTCCTCAGAAGGTTTATCATTATCAGAAAAATACATTTCAAATGCTCTGTATACATCTTTAACTGATGCATACGTCATCTCTAAATATTGCTTCGAAGAGCTCTCTCTGCAATAGTGAGAAGGCAGTTTTGGCAGCTTACTTAAAAAGTATTTGATATGCTCTACCTTCGAAGCCTTCTTTTTATTAATGCGTTCAACACTTTTAACTTCAGAAATTATACCATGACTGTTTCCTTTTTTTACCCAGTTAAGAACAGTCCACTCTCCTAGCGACAAAGTAGACAAAAACATCCGTTTGCAGACAGGCACACGTGCATTTTCATTTTTTAAATAGTATTTAAGGGTGTTTTCCCGTCGTGATAGTACTTCGTTAGTTTTTCGTTGAACTGGAACTTTTTCTACCAGTGCGTTCACATACGCTTTTCTTTGTGGCCACGTCATGAACTCCCAGAAGGAATTAAAAATACTCTGCCTTTCACTGTTACTGATAACATCACACTGCCTTAAATGTTTACTGCGAGTGCATTTCAAACTATCGCACCTGGGTTTTAAAGCACGAGCTTGACGGACTATTTTATTACAAGGTTTTCCTCTGGCTGCCTTTTTCCTTTCAATGCTCTCATACTCATGTCCAATTTCTCTGGCTTTTATTAGTTTATTTCGCTTCCAGGCAGCAGGTTTTCCTAAACCTTTTCGTGCTCGACTCTTCTCAACCTCAACTTCATTGCGAGTTTCAATTAATAAACCTGATGCTTCGTCCAGGTAATAAGTTACTGTGTTTTCATCAATGTCGGCAAGGAATGCTAGACCAACTTCACTGGAAGACTGATTCATTATTGAAACATTGTCTGTTTCTGCAGATGAATAAAATAAACCGGTAACTTCGTTTAAAATTCCTCCCTCGATCATCTCATGTTGATTATTTTGTCTTGACTCGGCTGCCTGCTCCATAACAGTTTCACATAAATCTTTATCCAAAATTATTTCGCTATTCATCATCAACTCCCGTTCATCAGCTTGTCTTGACGAAGATGGTTGATTTATTAGGGAAAGGCACTCAATAGAATCCGGATTATGTGGTATACTCGAATTGTTCATTGCTAGTTGCAATAAACGAGTACTCCTTGTATTGTTTCGTTTCATTTTCTGTAGGAAAGTTCATGGTTAAATTGATTGCATGTATAAGTTAAACTTATATTTAGTAAATATTTCAATTAAAATAAGCAAGTTCTCACAAATTTGCAATTGAATTTTTGATAATATGTGAGGTTAAGTACTGGCTATAATATATTGTCATTATTACAGAATGCTCTTTAAATATTATGATTAAAATTAAAACAACTTACTCTATACAATGTATATTCACTAATAAAAAAACTTTCACTATGTTTAACTTCAAATAACTATTATAAACACACAAAATCAACAGTGGATGTTTACAAGACTCGACCTGTCACGCGTAGATACGAGAATGCTGCTCTAACTTCAGAGTGCTTCAGACACTATTCGCACGACAAAACAGATGGCAAACTCGTATCTTGTGATACGAGTTTGCTGCATTCGACAAACCAGATATGAGTTTGAGTTTTATCAATATAACTAATAAATAATATTTTTAAGGAAGATACGTGTTTGTGCATTAAATGCGCAAGAAAAATGCGCAGATGTTCATAATTTTATCTTAAAAATGCAAAAACTGTAGATACGAGGTTGAGTCAGAGCAGCGACGAGCTGCGATCTAACAAGAGAGAAGAAAAGTAGTTTCATTGACTCAACGTCCGTGTGTTACGTATTACGAAACCTCAAATTTTGCATGGCCTTATTGAAAAATTGAGTCGCAGTAACGATCAAATGTAAGTTTTCTGCTCCACGGTCTCTGATAAATGTTACTTATAAAATTGATTTATTATTATTTGAACCCGATCTAGATATTGGGTTCCGTGAACGGTAAATCACATGCTGAAATATTTTTTTTACGTTTAGGAAATAATTAATTTATTAATTTCACACCAACTAGTAAGTCAATCTGTATTTTGATAAAGGATAAGTGTATCATTTAAATATTTTATATTCTTGAAAATCTTAAGATCATCTTCAAATAGAAAGAATTTGACATTATCGGAACACACAAAGATTAATCATTTATGAATATAATGAAGAGAAGTGGGCGCAATTGAGAGCCTCGATTCTTTAAATGTATACGAAACAATACAATACATTATTAATACATTTTACTATGCGTTTGCGGTTGCAGAGGTAAACTGTTCAGCTATTTCAGGGATAATCTATGTTTACTAAGGGTTTTTAGTTTTGCGAGAAGGTTATTATTATTTACTTTGTCAAAGGCTTGTGTAAATTCAGTATATTGTTGAATCTACTTACATACGAGACATGAAACTTCACAAATATAGTGATCATATGATAGAAAATTGATTGTGGTTGACCGGCCAATTACAGAATCTTGCTGTTATTAATATCATATTTAAAAGAAATCAAGATGATAGACAGTATCTAAATTGTAATTTAAAACACAATTTTTATCGCCCGATTTAAATTCAGCCAAACGCCTAAGTTTTCATAGACTAGGAAATTATCGAGTTTGGAGTGACAGATTAGATATATTATGAGTTAAAGAGGAGATGCTAGAGAATAAATGCATTGATTTATGAATACCGGTGCAATTTTGTCAGAACCTGAAGCCTTTTTAACAATCTAGAGTTATTAACTATTGGTTAACCTCTTAATTCTAGTTTTACATTTTCAATGATATTATAATGGATTGAATTAAACACATTTACTGTTTCTTCTACGTTTAACATTTTTCTTTTTTGGTTTCAATAGTTCTGAAAGGAACACCTTTTTGACCGAGACCAAAACCCTAACGCCAATCATATTTTCACGATTGCGATATTATTTCAACAAATATGTTTATTACGGCGTATTGTGCAATGATTTTTATATTTATTGTAAAAATGTATATTATAAAAGACGGACCGATAAACAAATTGGTCTTGGAACACGCTCCTAGCATAATTTTTTTTACATATCATATTTTTAATCTTCATCTTTTTTTAGCGTTTTTCATTTTAGTTTCATTTTTATAAACTGGGAAAAAGTATTTCACGAAGTGTATTTGGTTTTCAGTGAGTTAAATGATTCGCTTAAATTCTTATTCATCATCAAATATTTAACTCAAGAGGAGTCGTTGACTTAAATGTCTGTCATTAGTCAACGGAACCTTTTTTAAGTCAGGCAACTCGAGTCGTTGCCTTTTTTCAAGTATTATTTTTTGGTTGAGTAAAAAGCAAAATAACATCCCGGAAATCAAACACGATTAAAATCAATCAGAATTTGGCACGTTGCTGAAAACGAAGGATAAATGAATAATGTTATTTATTCATAATACCGGGTTTTTACAGATTTTTCACGTGTGGTGAGAAATATAGGACGAATTAAAAGAAATATAAAGAAAAATTGGTATAAAAGAAAATATTACAAGTAAGCAGAGGAATACAAGAAAAATCACAAAATTGGAAGCAACAAAAGTGTAAAAAAGAATATTAGGTAAATTATTCGAAATTCAATTCTTTGAAATCAATTCTCAAAGGACATATTTTACGAATGGTACTTCTTCGAAATACGCATTTTCGAAGTGTCGAATCTTGGAACAGCAATTCTTCAAATCTTGAAATTTTTTTTGAAAGTTTTGTTGTTTTACTTCCGTCGAAGGCTACGTATTCCGATGCATCTGATATCTACATGTTCTTCCGTCAGGGATTATCCGTGGTACTGTTGAAGATGGAATACATAGAGGAGTAACGTTAGCAGAAATTGAAGAAGGAAAAATTTGGGTGGAAAATTCAAAAATTGAATAAGGGATCTCTTTTCAGTCTGTACTATCGAGTTATAATAATCATTCCAAATTATAAAAAATGCATGGTGGTAATTGGTTTAAAAAAAAACACTCGATTTCAACTTAAATATCTAAAAAAGACAACTATTAAAATCGGGGGTTTAGGTAAACATGCACGAAGAATTGCATGGTCGAAGAAAACGGAGTCAAAGAATCAGTAGTTTCGAAGGATAGATTTTAGAACAATTGCTTTCGAAGTATACGAAGTTAAATACCGTAAAAAGTAGTGGTTTTTGCTAATATATTATTTTGTCCGTATGAGCTAATTTCTTTGATTTAAATGTAATTTCTTGTTAATATTCCGCGGAGAAAAATGCTGTTTTATTGAAAATCTCTTCAAATTATTAATCATCCCGTTAAAGACAGAATTGTAAGCCGCTTCCTGATAAAGTGTTGGTAAATTCGTAATAATATCGGAACACCTGTTCGTCCACCTGGGTTTGTCTTAATAATATATCACGACGAAATGCAAAAATGTTAGGACTTACATGAACACGTGTTCGTTTATCGTCACAAAAAATTGGTATTTTACTTATATCAGAAAACCTATCAATTCATTCGTTAATAGTCTACAAACCCGTTTTTCACAAGAGAACGAATAGTTAGCTGAGATTTTTAATATATTATCAATTTCTTTTCATTTTATTAAAATAAATTTAAAGTCGTAAAGCAAACTTACCTAAAGGAGAGAAATTTCAACACAAAATATTATAAGATGTTTTCTTTGTTAAATACGTCATAATAATTCTGCGAATTTACATAAACCGTTTTTTGCAAAATATAAAGTTTTTAATTCCATCTAAAAAAGGAGAATCAAATTGAACAAAATTTTAAACAACAGTAATTGTTGAGTTGTGTATTTTATTTAGAATCAGTGCTATAAGACACCCCTCGCATCCTTGAGTTACGTAAACTTAATACCAGGGGAACACGCCAAGAGGGAGATATAAAACACACAAACAGTATTAAACCAGGAGCAGTTCGCAGGGACAATAATATTAGGCACAACACAACTCAGCACACATTCCGTATCTCCTCGAAAAGCTATTTTCCTGGTACCGGCTGAAAAAATATTCACTTTAATTTTCATTTCGGCATCCGATTTCCGTACCATGTATTTGTTTTAACTTTTGTGATAAATAATTAAGTGTTTGTTGTTTTGCTGAATACCTGTCTGCTCACTGCCTCAATGGCGTGCATGGTTTGATTGATATGCTTAGCAAAATTTTAACATGGATTTTTGATTTTTCAGAGTGTTATGACTTTAATATTTAAGTTTCATCATTTTATTTATTGAAGGAACATATATAGTATTAATGCTAATTTTATATTCAGAAGAAGTTGAGTAAAGACAGACCAATTATAAATGTTAACGTAGAGGTTTATTTAGAAATATAAAAATTAGTAACTTTAATATGTATAGTCTTTTAGTAATATTATCAACAACTCACAATACACAATGGTTTTTCGTTGATATTAAATCTTTAGGAATTTAGCATAAAGTTAATAAACTCTCTCGATAGGAAATACTCCCAGCACGCCAGTTCCAGTAAAAAATTATAAACAACTTGACTCGCTGCACATACCTTACACAAAAATGTCAAACTCTCTCCCGTTTGTAGAAATTTATGTTTTCCAATAATACAGTTCACACTGCTCGTTGTGTTCATTCAGGCGGCAAAGCGACCGCCGGAGTACAACATACACTGCCTCTACCGCTGCACCGGTACGGTTCGGCTCAACTACAAAAATGCCACAAAAAGAAGATGAAAATAGAAATATCTTCAACGTAACCTGGAAAAATGTTTCATTATTAAATCTGAGTGGGCAAACATTCAAAGAATATACCGGTGTTATTTTCACAATGGATTCCAGTGACCCCTAAAATATAGATTTTGTCGAAATCTATTGGCAGTATTTATGAAGTTGTGAGTTAAATACAAAAATGTGTGAAGAGATCCCCAAAGGACTTTGACAAAAGATTTTGTTTTGCAGTCATGCCCGATTTGATATTGTGTGAATGTCTATCTATGTGTCTTCCACCTTTAGTACAAAGGCAGCTGGTAGATTTTTTGGTGCAAGAGGAACGTTTGAAAAAGGTTGCAACCTATTTTGATAATTAGCTTTTAACGTGGGTAGGTAATGAGTAAAAATTGGATCCTTTATTAAAAAAATGTAATTTTAATAAGCTCATGAGAAAAAAAAATGTTAGAAATCTTGGGAATAATGATTAATAAGTAGTTATGGTTCAAATATTGTTACAATATACTGTCAAATTACCCATCTGGTCCGGTTTGTGTGTAGTATTACTTTATGTTGGTGATTATTCTATGTTTGCTTCACTCAAATGTAAATTGTTAACCTCGATACAGGCTTAGTTCTAGTGGGGTTGATTGTGATGCAAAAAATATATAAAAGGGTGTTCCAATGGCTTGAACCGATGTTAAATGTGAATGGGGCTTAAAAGTCAAATTACTTTTGACAATCTTGTTTTAACATTAGATGAGTTCAGTTTTTTGTTATTTCAACCATGGAAAGTTTTAGGACGGGTTGTTCCACAGAATTCGAAAAAGTCAAGAATTTCAAAGTTCTATGGAGGTTCTATTGAAGTTCTGTTTTTATTTTTAATTTTGTGAAACAACTTGCCATAGTAAAATTTTATGAATTGTTTGAAATTCCGTCCTAACAGTAGAACAACGTGTTGAACAAAGTTATTGACGCCTATTACGGAAATGGGCATTCACACAAAAATGCATTTCGCGCACTTTGTGAACATTACCGTGCCATGATAACCAACTTTTTATGTCCTAAATTGGATGCTATGGATGTCGAAGATATGTGGTTTTAACAAGCACTACATTCCACACAGCCAACGCAACAATAGCTTTATAAAATGAGAAGTTCCCAGATCACATTATCTCTCGAAGCAGCGAAATCAATTGGTTACAACTATCGTGCGGTTTGACGCATTTCTTACTTTGTGGTTATCTCAAGAGTAAGGTCTATGCCAACAAGCGAAGAACTATAATTATGCAGAGATGTCATCAACATTTTTGACCATCTTGTGGAGGTGTGCCACCGAAGCATTAATAATAATATTTGGCTAATTTATATAGCGCCGTTTTCGTGAGAAATCACCTCAAGGGCGCTGTACAAATATATTTCTTAAATAGTTAATACTAGAACTACTCACTTATCTCTAAGACTTATATCTAGTGACTTACGACTAAGGCCTATAACTACTATCTTAACGACATATATACGAGTATTTACATATTTAGCAACTTACAACTAAAATTAATATTAACAATCTAATCTTACTAACGCCAGAAGAAGAAGGAAGTTCCATTATATTAGGGTGTTTTATGGTTAGCTGGATATATATGTTAAATGAATGAAATTAATGAATAAAATCAATCGTCAATCTTAAACGCATTTGGATGATTCATCTGCCAACAATTAAACCGATTGACTTGTTATGTTCCCGCTGATATTGTCCATTGTCCATTGGTAGGCAAGTTGAGGAAGGAATGACGGATTTATGGAAATGAGTGTCTGAAAAAGTGAGTTTTTAGTTTGGATCTAAATTCTGTTGGGCTGGTTATACATCTCAATTCCATAGGAAGTTTATTCCAAGCCTTAGGGCCGGATACTCCGAATGCACGATCACCAAAATTAGTGTTCGGATTTCGCTTAGGCTCTTTCAACCTTCCAATTGCAGATGATTTCGCTGATCTAAGACTTGACTGCCTTAGACCAGTATTTTCCGGAATGCATAGCTCAGTAATATACGGTGGCGCCATTTCGTTGATAGCTTTAAACACCATCCAGCATAGCTTGTACTGGATCCTTTCAGGACACTTCAGCCAGTGAAGATTTTGGAGATGCTCCGAAATGTGCGAAAACTTGGGTACCCCGGTGATAAGCCTTGCTGCGGCGTTGAACACTGATTGTAGTTTATCAGTTTCGCATTTAGGAAGATTTGCATAAATGCCGTTGCAATAGTCAAGACGTGATACTATATATGAGTTCACAAGTAATTTAGTTGCCTCTGTTGAAAGGTTCCTACAAACTGACTTAAGTTGTCTAAGGTAGAAGAACCCCGTGCTAACGGTCTTATTTACCTGACTTTTTAAAGAAAGGTCTGAATCCAGATAAACTCCCAGAAGTTTGACGGTTGTTTTAGCAGTTACGTCGTTGCCGGAAATAGCGATTGGTGAGTTTTCTATTAAATGTTGGCGTCTATGTGTGGCTGCCCAGAGAAACTCCGTTTTTGAAGGATTTAGCTTAAGTTTATTTGAGGACATCCAGAGATTGATTGCTTCTAGACACTCAGCTGTGCGAATTTTTAGGCCGTCGATCTCATTTGGTGAGCAGTAAAAGTATATTTGCTGATTGTCAGCATAAGAGTGAGATAAAAGACCAAATGACTCGATAATTTTTGCGACGTCATTTGTAAAAAGAATGAAGAGAAGTGGACCCAAAACGGATCCCTGGGGTACCCCTGAAGAGAGTTTTGTGAAGTTGGACTGTTTATTTCCAACCTTTACTGCTTGCGAGCGATTGGATAGATAGGATTCTAGCCAATATTTGATGTTAGAATGTAAACCAAACGTTACTTCTAGTCTCTTAATGAGAAAGTCGTGGTCAATGGTATCAAATGCAGCGCTCATATCCAAAAGTGAAATAAGTGCTAACTTACCTGACTCTATGGCAAGGGTTATATCTGACAGGACACGAAGTAATCCGGTTTCTGTTGAGTGGAACCTCCTATATGCAGATTGACGATTGGTGATTAATTTATTCAGATTTAAGTGGGAGATTATTTGAGAAGCCACAATTTTTTCTAGGAGTTTAGCTACGAAAGGCAGATTTGATACAGGTCGATAATTACCCAGGTTGTCAGCATCAAGTTGTGGTTTTTTAATAATTGGAGTAACTACAGCAGACTTAAGTGGCTCCGGGAAGTCACCTGTGCTTAGGGACTTATTAAACACGTGAACTAGGAAAGGGGATAACACGCTGCAACATTTCTTGAGAAGCCACGTTGGGATAGGGTCATTGCCATGCACATATGTGCCATGTTACAAATAGCATGATTCAATAAAGAATATTTTATTTTTCAAATAACATTTTTTTATTTACTGTTAAAATCGATAGTTCTTATTGAAACTCTCTTTATAAACCTACGAATTAAAAGTTCTTTATCTCTCTGACGACCACGCAGATATAACTTAGAACTTATAACTAATTACAACTTCCACGACTTAATTCGAAACTTACGAATGACTGAAGTAGAAGCAAGTTGCAGAAAATACCACCAATTTATTATCAGCTTTAACCCAAGAACTCAACATATTTAATTAAATTCGTCTGGAAAAGTCTTCGTGATTCATGTTTATAAGATATTATATTTACATGAACGAGTATATATGATTATGTAAATATGTCAGATTTATACCATACGGAGGATGAAATGGGTAGAACGTGCTGTTATTAGCGCATTCTGGATGAGAAGGGAAAGCTAACATATTGTGTTAAATACAAAACCACCCAGTGATGTGCGCCAACACAGCATCATTTGGCTGATTAGCAATATGCTGATCGAAGAGTTGTTACCACGCATTGATGTTGTTTCGAAGAACCAGTGACAGTTTTGACTGAGTAGTTGTATTATGTGAGAATATTTGGAAATGACTGTTTTTTCCCTTGCTGCAGTATTGAAATCTGATGTGTTTATCAATGCAGTTTGAGGAGGCTTGCATCTTAAATTGTTTCGTCACTTCAGTGCTAATATTGCGAATCTGCAAAAATTCAACTTTTCAGAATAGCAAAAACTTTAGTTTTTTTACATAATTTGTATTTTATATGTTAGATTCGCAATTTTTTTGTGTTCTATTTTATTAATAATCCGTATTTTACAACATGGTAAATGTTTCTATCTACGTTTTTGTAAATTTACAATGAGTTGGTTAGAATGACACGTAATATAATTCAAGTTTGCAAATTTGATAACTCCGTAACTTCTGGAGATGAGCTTTGTTGATTTTTCATAGCGCGTATCTTCAGGTAGAGATTTTTTTTTGATAAAAAAGTCATTTTCTCAAAAATGGCAGATTCTCAACTTTAGCATGGAAATGACGGTTTGTAAAGACGTTAACAATTCGAATGAAACAAAAATTTTAAGGTCATATGTTTTCACCTTCCTCTATTATGAAATATACAAATATGTTTAATACAATATTCAAGAAGCGAATATAATACCCATGACTTATGGAGGAAACTTTTCACTCTCGAATGCAACACAAATATTTTGAAGTTAACTAAATAAATATATTTCGGTTACTTTTTAGTACATTCACTTTTAAAATAAACTTTTTTAAACTTATTAAGATGTTACAAATGTAGATACTTACCACGTTGTATCAAAGGGTAAAATGATCTTAAGAAAGATTAGCTTTAAAATTCGGCCGCATAACTTTGATGAAAATTGCATGATAATTTTAACCCACGTTCGGTTAAAAATGTCGTAGTTAAATTCCCATCGCGAAATATTTAAAACAATATTGTTTGATGTAGTCACATTAAAGGCAAAGCTTTGCCTGGTTTATGCGCACTCCTTTCGTCAACATGGCTGGAATTCTCCGAATGTCGGGAAACTGAGAACTGGAGGCATACTAAAAGCGGCCGACAGTTTTATCATTCTTTACGGGGAAGTGAAAAATCAACAGCTTAGCGCCGATAAAACCACATGTTGTGTTTTTAATCTCACAGTTTTTTCGACATTCGACCCAATGAGTTTTTGTAAAGCGGTACTTAGAGCCAAATTAAAGTTTTCATTAAAACGAATGCCAATAAAATGATATTAATCTTTTTTTTTTCAAATAAAAAGGGAGATTAAAAAATTTCAGCAAACGCTTTTCCAAAATCGATAAACGTAGATTAAAATCTCTTGGTCACAAATCGGTTCTTTATGTGTATATCTCGCAAGAGCACCACCACTTTTAGTATATGAAACTAAGGCACTATAAATCGAATCAGAATTGATAAAATTGTATATTTGGTATGTAGTTAACAGGGAAAAGGTAAACTATCTAAAAATTCCACATTGGAAATATAAGTGTTAAGGTACATCTAGAATAATTTAGGCAGCATAACTTGATGAAATGTTTATTTTAAAATATTGTATATTGATACATATGTACACATATAGTGTTTTCACTCTGAAACTAAGACCCAGCATGTTATTGAAACATTTTGATAGAAGCGTATTTTTTTAGCTAGCATTTATTAGTAGCTCATAATTTCACAATATCCGGCGGTGTCGTCCATGCGTTTATACGATAATAACTTTGAACGGAATGTAACATCTCTAATCTGCTTAGTTAATATTATTTTATTTGTCAAGAGCTCTCGTATTAGGCTTTCTCCGATCTCCGGTCTTCGGTCTCCTGTCTCCGGTACCCCCTGCCTGGGAACACCAAAGAAAACCCCTCCCGAAAATGAAAGCACGTCTATTTTTCACTGTCTCCTATAGGACAAATAATAATATTCTATATTTTTCATCTTACGTAGTACTGAATACCCATCCAATTTATTTTCGTCTGCCGCAAAATTTCAAAGTTTTTACTGCAATCATCAAGAGTACCAAATATCAAAGAGTTATTTGAAGCAAACAAACTAATAAAAAGTGTAATTCGTTATTGTCTTACTTTATTCCGCCTACATCCAAACAATTTACTATCTCTTTGACATAATACCGCAACTAAAAAGTGATGGGAAGCAAAGTTTGGTCAGCGCATTGTGCGGTCTGGTTTGTAGGTTCCTAGTGAAGGCTTTCCGCAACAACTTAATACTAATACAATCCAAACCCTGATTTTATATATTCATTTGCTTGTTATGATAAATAGTGAGAAAGTTTTATTGCTTAACGCGGATTTTGCGCTTCGATTTTCAGCTTCCAGATTAAAATTAATTTGTTTGCCTACTTCGAAAGACTAACTCAATAGATACCTTGTTAATAATAATTGCTTCTTTTGCTAATGCATTATAATACGTTTTGGCCATCAGTATTTATTTGTTCTTTGTATGTAACATAATTTGCGAAATCATCCAAGCTACAGTTTTACGAATTTTGTAGAAGGTGATATATAATTTATCGATTTTTATTCATGAATAAACTCTCCTATGATTAAAAACTGAAAAAATACCCTTCCTTCACATATTTACTAACTAAACAAAATGAAGTGACTAACTAACTAACTAACCATCACGCCGTTTCCCCGCAGGGGTAGGCAGAGAGGACGGACCGCCAAACAACTCGGTCTTGGCACACACTCCTTGCCTCATTCACATTCATACATCGTCTCATACATACTCTTCTATTGTTCTGACTCTTGACATGGCCCGACTCAAGTATCTGATTCACTTGGTCGTGCCATGTCTTCCTCGGGCGTCCCCGACTTCTGCTACCATTCACATTTGCATCGTATATTCTCCTTACACTCCTTTCTTCGCTCATTCGCTCTACATGCCCAAACCATCTAAGCGTCCCTTTCTTGATCTTACTCATTACGCTTACATCAGCCTTGCACTCTTTGCGGATATCCACATTCCCCACACGATCATACATGGTTTTACCACACATACGCCTCAGGGATCTCATTTCAACAGCATTCAATCTACTTTCATCCTTTCTTTGCCAGTTCCATGCCTCACTTCCATACATCAGGGTAGGTACCAGCACTCCATTGTGGACTGCTAACTTCGCTTCTTTGGACAATTTTTTGTTAGCGCCAACTGCGTTCAGTCCTCCATTAATGGAGTTACCTGCATTTACTCTTCTTTCAATATCACTGTCAGCCTTCCCATCTCTCGTAAACATGCTTCCTAAATACACAAATTCATCCACCTGCTCCAAGTATTCCTCATTCACAGCTATATTGCACACTGTTTTCGTACTTTCTCTTTCAAACACCATTACTTTAGACTTACTTACATTCATCATTAACTCATTCTTCACGCATACTTCGTTCATCCTAGACACGAGAGACTGCAGATCATCCATAATATTAGCAATCAGCACCGCATCATCAGCATACAACAGGCAACATTCTTTCAAATTACTCAGATTCGCGCCCAATCCCACCTCTTTCAATTCTTGCATACAATTATCCATGTATAGATTGAATAACCACGGTGACATTACGTAGCCTTGTTTAACACCTTTCGTGATATCAAACCACCCCGTAAAACCACTGTTCACCCTAACACATGCAACGCTTCCCTCATATAGAGACGCAATTGCCTGAGTCAGATTCTCATTCACTCCATACTTGGACAACACCTTCCATAGCTTTTTCCTGTCGACTCGGTCGTATGCTTTTTGTAGATCTACAAAGACACAGAAAAGTTTCTGGTTTTTTGCCAGAAACTTATCGGTGAGCATACGCAATGAGAAGATCTGGTCCATGCACCCCCTTCCACTCATAAAAGCACCTTGCATATCCCATATTTTATCCTTTGTTTCCTTTCTTACCCTTTCATTCAAAATTCTACCATACAGCTTGCCAACTGAACTTAGCAGGCTAATAGCCCTATGATTCCCACATTCCATACGTGACCCTTTACCTTTGTATAATGGCATGATCACTGCCCTTCTCCAATCTAAAGGCGTGTAACCTTCCTTTAAACATTGGTTAAAAAGATTGCACAACCATGTGAGAATTATACGGCTACCTCCTTTAAAATATTCAGCAGCAATATTTTCGAAACCGACAGCCTTACCATTCTTCATACACTTAATTGATCTTTCTATCTCATCCATGCTAATTTCGGTAACATTCAGTCCATCATCATTCATATATGATTCGCCGCTAGAATCACTGTCACTCACTTTGCTTTCAAAGACTTCCTCGAAATACTTCATCCATCTCTCTTTTATTTCTTCCTCATTCGTCAACATTTTTCCATCTTTCGATTTTATCACTTTCATGCTTCCGGTTTCAGGGCCACACCGGGACTTTTTGACTTCCTTCCAAAACAACTTAATGTTTTCTTGGAAATGGTTTGTCATTTTCAAGCCTTCTTCCTCTTCCAGGCGTTTCTTTCGTTCTTTCACTCCAACACTTACTTTTTTCTTACATTCCTTATGTACTTCTTTCGCTCGATCCTTCTCTTTGATGGAAGCACTGCCAGCCGCAATCAGACATAACCATGCTTTCTTCTTCTCTGAGACCAGTGCTTTAATCTCATCATCCCACCATGCATCACCTTTCTTCCTACCTTGCGTACTTATTCCACAAACCTCTCTAGCAGATTCACAAAGACTCACTTTTATGTGGTTCCATGTTTCGTCTATGCTTAGACCGTCCATTTTCTTCTCATTCAATCTCATTTCTGCACAATTCACATACTTACTTCTCTCATTATCGTTTTGTAGTTTTTCTATTTTGATTCTTGTTGGAGTTAGTACCGTTTTCACTTTAGAGCGCCAACCGCGAAAGAGGTTTACTCTCGACACCACCAAAAAGTGGTCAGTTTCAACCTCTGCCCCTCTGAAAACTCTCGTGTCCTCGGTAACAGCTCTCAACCTAGAATCAATTACTACAAAATCGATAATTGACCTCTCATTTCCTCTTTCCCACGTATATTGGTGGATACCTTTATGATCGAAAAGTGAAGTGTTTTTTAAATATTTATGTCATCGTTTTTTGATGTTGACCTTTGCCTAAATATTATCATTTTTTCATGGAACGGAATGCGTAATTCTGAAACGATAATTTTTTTGACGTAAAAATTGTAATGTTTTTTCTTAGAATAACCCGAGAAGTTTTTCCTTCACACTTTTGGAAATTTTGGAACCAAAAAAAACTGTTATGAAACCAAAAAAAACTGTTTTCACCGACAAATTATATTGATTAATTTTCCAAATATATTAAATATTTTCAAAAACAATGGGAATTTTTTCACAAAGAAAATATCAAAAGATTTTCAAATCAAAACACTCAGTTAAGCTGAATCCAAAATTAATCCTTTCCCTTGGTATCTTATTGCTGGTTTTTGATATGAAATTCATAGTATTTATGGGATGTAACTTGAAATACGATCTTTTTCATTCTATAAAATGTAATTGTAAATAACAGGCGAGGGTTTTAGATTATTTATTGTTTAATCCGCAAACAAGATATAAATCAATCTGACAAGAAGTTGGTTATCTTGCCATCATGATATTATTTAAATAATATTGGTAGATTTTTTTACTAATTTTTCAGTAGGTGGTAATTACCCGGTTTTGATTCTGATTCGAGTCACTCATTTTTAAATAAAAATTGATTAGTTTCACCTTTTTTCGGTAATGGTCATTCAAATGTAAATCTTGGATGCGGAAACTAACCGACTTCTCGACATTTAATCGAGCTAAAACACGGCAGATTGACAATGTGAGTGACAATGCATTCCATCAATCTATTACTTTAATATAACAGCAGTTAATATATGAAATAAATGTTGGTTCTACACGGTCGGAATCTGACAAGGTCGGTAGCGTGGTTGACTCCGGTACCTGGGAACAAAGTTTCAGTCCTCAGCCAAACCATTTTTAAAATACATTTTATAAAAAAAATATCATAATAAAACACTTTGTTATTTAAGAGTTAATTTTTTCTTGTCGATCTCTTGAAAATTATAGAGATGAAGTAAAATGGTGTTTCATAAAATATTTGAACATTATATTTCAATGCCCTATTGCTCGTGTTAAAGATAACGTTGTGAGGTAAAGGTCGCTAGTGGTTGTGCTTACACCAGATCATTCCTAGCTTTCCCCAGTTTATCGTGGGAGATACAAACATATTCGAGTTACAGTTAAGATTTTCTTAATTTCATTAAATTTTACAGAAATTAAAGTCATCTTCTGTGTTAAACCAAGTCATTTCTCAGATTTCCAAAAGAGAATAAAATATTTTATTGTTCACTTTATACTTAATAAATGACTGTACATTAAAAATGTGACAAAATGGCTTTGTTTTATGAGGGGATTGGTAAAAACATCTATAAATAGAATATAAACTTTAATTATTGTAGACAATATTAACGATTCTTAAATGAAAATTTGACACAGAAAAATCAGAAAAAGATACGGTCCCCGGCGAAACAAGGGTCCTAGGTTCATGTCCTAGATATGACCGTATCTTTTTTAATTTTTCTGTTTCAAAGTTTCGTTTAAGAATCGCTAATATTGTCTTCAATAATTATATTACAATGTGAGGTTTTACTCATTAAGTTATTCCAAAAACTAAAAAGAATAATTGTGGGTGGTATAAATACGGCTTCGCTCTGAAATTGAAGCGATTGCTCTTGCAAATCGTGCAATAGTAATAAGTGGTGGCTGTTTGCGAACACTGCCATTCTCGTACGATCCAAAAAGAAACGTACTTCAGTCGGAATGGCCACGAGGCAAGCAGAAGGGTAATTTTGGAAATCGAATAAAGTGCGCCGGACTGTTTCAGAAATACAGTACGGGTTGAACAGTCCCGTATTCATAGAATGCAATTTGTTACCTCCGTTTAGAGTAGTGGAGTTAACAATACCATCCACGCTAATTGCTATGCAAGTTGCCTCCCCTCGGCGCTTTTTCCCGTTTATTGCGGGTCCGTGCGGGCGCGGGCCGCATTCGGAACATCTAATTTGCATTCCAAGAAACTGGGATTCCCTCGGCCTGCGCCTGGCGACTTGTTATACCCTGAAAATTAGCAGGTCTTTGAAATATCAGTGGCTCAATGTTGCATACTTTTTATTTAACTCATTTAAAATGATAAGTTTGTGGGGAAAATATTGGAAAACAAACAATATTAATCATTTTACATCTGGTTGATTCAGGAAAGAATTTTATGTCCATGTTTTATTTTATATGTTTTATTGACGGCCGGCATAGTCCAGTGGTAAAGCATTGGACTGCCATTCCGAAGGTCGCGGGTTCGAACCCGGCGTGCGCAAATAAATTTTATTTGATTAATTTGTGTTATTTCACAATTAATTAATTAAAAATTAATTAAAATAATATATAGTATATTTGCGGCACGTTCCAGAGTGGAAGATACTACCAGTATCGCCCTGGTGTAAGACCACCATTCAGAATTGAAACGTTGCTCCAAATGGCTTTAGCCGTGTTTAGTGACTAGATCTGAATAGCCAGGTACTTTCCCACCTTCCTATTTCCCTTCCCCACTTACCTTCAGCCTCACAACATCCCCCAATTGGGGATGCCATAGTCTCACTGGCTCCAGACGGGAGCAGTTGGGACTCTTGTGAGGTATTCACTATAAAAAAAAAAAAAAAAAATATTCGTTAAAAAATAATTCCAATGATTTTTTCTGGAATCCAAGAAAAGTGATTCGGAATGCGGTTCTGCAAATGGTATCCATATTCATTGAGTTTTTTTAATTTTTTTTATTTATTTATTTATTTGTTTGTTACAAAAATATTACAGCATAAATTTTGACTGTCCAACTAGGAAGGTCTCCCGTTCTAGGACAGTCAAATTGACAGTGAATATACTTAATGGTGAAATCACCGATACAATTTATTTTGAGAGATTACAAGACTGAAAGCGAGGATACGTGTAGCCTTTGTATTACTATATTTTAATACATAATAAAATAAACAGTAAAATAATATGAAAATAATAGAAATAAAATAAAAATAAAAGAAAATAAAATTAAAATAAAAATAAAAATTTTAATTTGTAATAAAAATTTAAATTTGTAATAAAAATTTAAATTTGTAATAAAAATTTAAATTTGTAAACATAAGAAATAAATCAGGCGCTTGTATCACATAATTATCATACAATATTTTTTAACATCTTATTTTTTAACGTAAAATAAAATGAAAATAATAGAAATAAAATTAAAATGAAAGAAAATAAAATTAAAATAAAAATTTAAATTTGTAATAAAAATTTAAATTTGTAATAAAAATTTAAATTTGTAAACAGAAGAAATAAATCAGGCTCTTGTATCACATAATTATCATACAATATTTTTTAACATCGAAATAAGACTATAAGACTTAAGAAATAAATCAGGCGCTTGTAACACATAATTATCATACAATATTTTTTAACAGTATTTCTGACTCCAACCTGCCTAAGTCTAGTAACCATTTTGTTATTTTTGGGCCAAAGGATGGCATTTCACACAGTTTTAGTTGCGAAGGAATTTTGTTATATAATTTTGGTCCCAGGTATGAAAATATTTTTTGAAAAGCCGCTGTGGTACTTGTTGGAATATAAAGGTCATTTCTGCCTTTGCTTCTGGTTTGATGTTGGTGTTCGATTGTTTTCATTTTATGTTTATTTTTATGAGCATAGATTATTGTCTTCTTTATGTAACTCTGTCGAACATCGAGTGAACACTATTTTGGAGAAAGAGTAATATACAAACCAACATACATATTCATTGAGTAAGTACTATTTTGGAGAAAGAGTTACATACAAACTATCTCACGAAATATAATATTTAATAAAATTAGGAGATTCAAAGTTTTTTCAAGTTACGTCGTATTTAATGTGTATTCTTATATTCGTACATATCACTGGGAACAAAAAAATATCGTTGGTTGAGTGACAAGAAGGCGAGAAGGCAAGAAAGGTTAGACAAGTGATGGAGATGGGCAGCAATGTACAAAACAACTTGCTTATTTGGTGCTGGGAGTTGTATCAACTAGAAACGTAATACACCAATGTCAAAGACATGAGCGATGGTCGACTTTTTTATTCCATAAAATAGGGAATTGTTCTTGTGATTTCAAGTCAGCGCCAATTGATTACCGTCAGCAATACATTACGAAGAAGAAAGTAAATTATTTGTGCTCATTAACGTGCCCTCTTCATCGTAATTTGCATTTGATAGTTTTTCTCCATACATTAAGAGCCTTTCGTTTGATTTTGACTAGCGTTCTCCCACATCTCTCACTGCAGTAAGGTCGATTATGTTATAACTCACGGTGTTATTTTTCAAACCCTTCGAATTGATCGACTTTTAGCTATCAAGATCTACTTTTTCATTCAAAATGATTATTACTATAGCACTGCAGTAGAGTAGTAGTAAAAGCGAAAACAAACGACTTTTATAGTACCATATTAAGAACTTTTGTGAATATGAGCGTATTGGTAACCAGACTGTTCGAATACGTCTATACTCACCTTCCGTAATATTATTGTGTTTAAAAAAAAAAAAATTATTTAATTATTTACTAACGCTCTATTGAGCTTTTACAATAAGATTATAAATTGAAATAAAAACAACAGTAAAAAATAACAATAAAATAACATAAATAAACAAAATACGACATGAAATACTACATACTTGGTAAGTTAACAACACGCTAACTAAAGAACTCTTGAAATAAAAAAAATAATAAAAATTTTACAATATGGATAATTAAATTAATTCTTTTTTTTAGTATTCCCAAACTTATATTCAAAATATTGATACTTAATGCACACATGTCATATCTAATTAAAATATTAACGATAAAATATAATTGTCAAGCATTCATTCGGCAATCTGCTTTTTTTCTTACTTGCAACACTGATGCCGCCACGTCATACTATAATGTAATTAAATTAAAGTATTCCATTTAACATTACAGGAATAAGTGAAACGTACACTTCACTTAACCTAACCTAACTTTACCTAATCTATCCTACCCAACCTAACCTGAGGTTATTTTAAACTAAAATGTCATGATTAAAATCATGCACCGAAATAAACCACTTACAATATCTTTATAGATATGATTTAAGATTTTCACGGCCAAAAGTATTTTTGTTGTTTGTTTTTGGGGTGTTATGCCGTGTTGCGCTAACTCCTTCTTTAGCCAACGTTTCGGACAGCATTGCAGTGTCCATCATCAGGGCAGATGTGTTATTTGGGTATTATATATATTTTTAAATAACACATCTGTCCTGATGGACACTGCAATGCTGTCCGAAACGTAGGCTAAAGAAGGAGTAAGCGCAACACGGCATAACACCCCAAAAACAAACAGCAAAAATCTTTATAGATATTGAAATATAATATTTAAAATATAAATAAGCAAAATCAAATTAATCATCAGTAAAATAATAAAATTTTATTATTTCTACAGTGTGCAACGGGCAAACCTCTAGTAACAATGAATGATAAATTAACAATTAACATGTAATATGATATGTGGTATGTATAATATTATATTTTGTACTTATTAATGCATCATTTAAAGCATCAAAAAATCTGATCGATGTTTTATTTTCTTATAGTAGCTTTAAATCCTAACCAAATAACAAAAAGTTACAAGTTTACAAACAAATCTCAAAATTTTAAGCGGAGACATAACTTTAGAAATGATTGTCGGTTTTAATTTAACAAAGCTGAAACAAAACTTTTGATATATATATATACAAATACCCCATCACAAAGACAGATTATTTGACTCCACTCTCATCTACTTGTACTCTAAGGTCGACACATAAATACTGTATCAATATCAGGAAAATATATAGAAAGGTGTAGTGGAAAGAGCTGGAACAATGTAGTTCTGATATCACTATGAACCTAAAAGGCCCTGGACGGAGCAATCGAGCACACTTTGAAGCCACGGAGCGGGGGAAGATTTCAATTTTTTAAAATTTGAATATATTTAGGAAATTACAGTTATACATGCAAATTAATTTTGCATTTAAGAAGTTCAGTATAAAATAAACAAGTTAAGTTCCATTTACAATCTTTTCCCATTCCCTGTCTCATCAAATACCCCAAAAACCATTAAAAATATAAACACAAATTTAAATTATTTCATTTTATACTACTTTGATATAAATCACTTCAAAAATTTGTCATACAAGATGGCTGCCAGGTAATTTCCCTTCACCCTGGATTTGGCTTATATGTCATTCATACAAAATCACGCCAACGCTGTGTCCGGGGCTTTTTAGGTTCATGGATTTACTACTGTTTTTTTTATTTCTGTTATGTTGGTCGCTTCACAGGATTTCCCGATTTGTTTGGTGATTATATAAGTTTTAATCTCTTAAATCCAGCGAACAATCGAATTAACTTATAAGGTAATATCAGCATTAACAATGTAAAGAGAATTTTACTGGATACATCAAGGGAACGAATAACCGAGCTGTTCAGTAAGCCAGGTCACCTGTTTTGGAGATTTGGATTAAGTGGGGATTATCCGAGTAGGATTTCTGTATGACGGATTTAATTTAAAGGAATTCGCGTGCGAGGATGAATTATTTGATGTCGCACAACGCGAAATACGGGAAGTGTTTTTCTGTAATATTTTATTTGACATTTATCATTTCAAATGTGATATTTGTGAAGTCATTACAAATATCCTTGGGATATTTTTTCCGTCAAACCAGTGCTTACGGTCGAAAAAATCTATTGCATACCACAAAACACCTATTCTTGGTACAATTATTACGTACACGCATTGGACGCATAATACATTGAGAACGTGAGAAATTAGTGAAAAGCTTGAGCGTTTTTGAGGAGATTTTTCACAATAACGGTGCTTTACAAATCATAGAAATATAATAATTATTATCTGTATCATAATTGACGGTCTCTGTGGTAAAGTGGTTACGACCCTTGCGTTTAATTTGTAGGTCGCGGGTTAAAATCCCGGCGTGCACAAATAATTTTTATTTCACAATTTATTCCTTAAAATAATATACAGGGTTTTCCAATAAGAGGTGTTATTTTGAATAGCCCGCTATTTCGGTAAATTTTACTTTTGAAGCTGTCATTTTTTAACATTTGACAAGTAAAAACTATGTCATTAATAAAAATGGAACGATACACGCTTCAACAACGCATTTAAATTATTAATTTTCACTTGAGTGAGTCAAATGCAAATCATCTTGAGTGATGAGGCCCATTCCCACCTCGGTTGCTTCGTCAACAAGCAAAATTGTCGCATCTGGGGCTCGGAAAACCCAAGAGTTATTGTTAAAAAAGGCTCTTTATCCTCAACGTGTGACTGTTTGGTGCGGTTTATGGTCCGGCGGAGTCATTGGACCTTACTTTTTAGAAAATGAGACTGGAGCAACAGTTACGTTGAATGGATTGCGCTATTGAGAGATGATTAATGATTTTTTATGGCCGGAATTGGATGGTATTGATTTGGACAACGTTATCTTTCAACAAGACGGCGCTACGTGCCATAAAAGCAACTAAACCATTGATCATTTACGATTGAATATCAAAATAACACCTATTATTGGAAAACCCGTAAATGCGCCACTTTCAAGAGTAGTAGATGCTTCCAGTATTTCCCCACATATCACATTTCATATTCGTGACGTTGCTTAAAATGGCTTTAGCCGTGTTTGGTGACCAGATCTGATTAACCAGGGACTTCACCGGTTTCCTCTTTCCTCTCTACTAAATGCAGCCTCACAACATACCTAATGAGCAATTTTTTTTATGTTTTCAAAATAATAAACTGAATTCAAATAATTGGGATTGCCATTGTCTCATGGGCTCCAGATGGTTGGGAACATTTGGGAAACATCTTTTGGGAATAAGAATCACATATACATACATTCAAATTCGATGTAAGTTATGTTTACAGTACACCGTATTCAGACAAGCATTTGTCTCCCCATGGGTAAATTCATATACAGATTTGTACCGCTTGCTCGTCGGCACGGGGGTTTATGACGACGTACTCAAGCGTGGGATTCTGGCAAGAAAAATAGGTCTCCAGGTCTATCGCTGGCAGCAACGCACAGTGGGCTGAAAATCGCCTTTCATAGACATAGAGACTTGAATTTTCAAGGGTATTTTATTTGGCTAGAAATGGATTCTGCTGATCATTACTATGCTATAAAATGTCGTACGAAGCAATTGCGTGTACAAATGAAGGAGTTATAATTTTTTAAAGAAAAAATTGTATAGCGCTGACATTAAAAATGAGGCTATCTCTGGAATCATAAGGTTGGCCGTTCTATCCTTACACACAGATAATACTACTATTTATTTGTATTTTTTTGACATACTTCATATTGTGGCGCAAGGTGCGATCTTTTTTTTTAAAATCCTAAAGTTGAAAAAAAATCTTTTTTTTGTTGATGATTCATTTTAATGCTTAAATGCTTTACATATGAGTATGCTTTGTCTAGTTTACAATATTTTATTTACAATGCAAGCCAAAACACTGTGCACAGTGGGCTGAAAATCGCCTTTCATAGACATAGAGACTTGAATTTTCAAGTGTATTTTTTTTGGCTAGAAATGGATTCTGCTGATCATTAATATGCTATAAAATTTTGTATGAAGCAATTGCGTGTAGAAATGAAGGAGTCATCATTTTTTTAAGAAAAAATTGTATGGAACTGACATTAAAAATGAGGCTATCTCTGGAATCATAAGGTTGACCATTATATCCTTACACTTAAATATACTACTATTTATTTTAAATTTTTTGACATACTTCGTACTGTGGCGAAACTTGTGATTTTTTTGTTTTAAATCCTCAAAGTTGAAAAAAAAACTTTTGTATGTTGAAGATTCATTTTAATGCTTAAATGCTTTACATATGAGTATACCTTGTCTAGTTTACAATATTTTATTTACACTGCAAGCCTAAAAGCATTTAAGCATTAAAATGAATCATCAACATTAAAAAGGGTTTTTTTCAACTTTGAGGATTTAAAAAAAAAAAATCGTTCCTTGCGCCACAATATGAAGTATGTCTGACCGGTCAGTGGTTGAGTGGGCATAGCGCTTGGGTCTCACCCGAGCGTCGCGTGTTCGATTCCTCGGCTGGCTAAGTCCTCCATCACAACACAAGCAACATTTTCGGCTTTCTGTGGTGGTAGTAGGAGATTTTCAAACATTGTTGGGTTATTCGTAACCTGGAAATGTTTATCTTTCTTTAAAAAAAAAATTAAAAATTATAAAATTTAAAAAATTTAAAAATTTTAATTTTTTTTTTAAATTTAACTAATGAAATTTTTTTTTTTTTAAATTAAATTTTATTTTTATTTTTTTTATTTTAAATCTTTTTAAATTTTATTATTATTTTTTAATTTAAAAAAAAAATATAAAAAAAAATGTCAAAAAAATACAAATAAATAGTAGTATTATCTGTGTGTAAAGATAGAACGGCCAACCTTATGATTCCAGAGATAGCCTCATTTTTAATGTCAGCGCCATACAAATTTTTATTAAAAAAATTATAACTCCTTCATTTGTACACGCAATTGCTTCGTACGACATTTTATAGCATAGTAATGATAAGCAGAATCCATTTCAAGCCAAAAAAAATACCCTTGAAAATTCAAGTCTCTATGTCTATGAAAGGCGATTTTCAGCCCACTGTGCAACGGGAACAATACCTTTAGAGATCACTGAGCGACCCGACCGCGCGTAGTGTGTTGTATTTTACTTTGCATTCTCTATTTACGGTATAGACTACTAAACGATTATATTATTATACACCCAAAAACAATTTTATTTTGATCTGAGCTTTTCGATTTTTTTTAATATTGTTTTTTCAATATCTAAGAAACTTTTGGACAACAATATCCAATAGCGACCGATCTTTTCAAAAGTAACTTAAAAAAATTATGACTTTCTGGACACTGTGCATAGAATGCTTTTTTCAACAATTTTCACCGTTTAGGTAGCGCAATTAGAGTAGACCCAAACAATACACACAACACTGTGTTAAATTTATAATCTTCCGACAGTGATTTCCTGTCCAAAAGTACCTGAGAAAAAGACTTTCGAGTTATTTACAATCACATTGTAATAAGCGAAAAAGGGACAAGAAGTATATTACTTCTATTTTTTAAATTTCATAGCAAATGTTTTTTCTGTATACAAATAACAAGGTTGAAAAATGCAGTATACAAGCAATGCATAAGTAGTTACTATGGTTGCGATGCCTGTGTAAAAAATGACTAAGCGTAAATAAATAATATTACTAATTGTAAATAGCCCATTAACCATATTTTAATAATGGGGAGATCTGCCGGCTTCGTTGATATGTAGATTTGTTGATATACTGGAGTTTCGTTTCCATAATATTGTTTGCCTCATCTATCGTGTCCACGATATGAGAAAAATAAAACAGTTTATTTAATACACGTTCTTTATTGAAAAATAATAAACACTTTAGAAGCGATTCCACGTAGTATCGCTGAAGAATGGTTATTTCATTAGTTATTCCGAGAAAAAATAAGAAAGTAGAAACGTTCGGAAAACAACGCTTTGAATTGCTTAGAAGGCAATTCGTTCAAAGCAAAATATGCTTTTTTAATTACTTTACTGGAAAAGAGTATTAAAAAAATAATTGAGTTCACAAAAGGAGAATTATTTATAGGTGAGTTTTTAGAATAAGGAATAAAGTATTGTCAAAACATCTCAATTCACTCGAATAATATAAAAGTTATGAAACAACCCACACTCTTTCTTCTGAGAAAGAAATTTACCGCTCGGTTTTGGTTTCGTTTATTACTTCATGACCTCATCCCGAGTTAGACAGTTTCGTTTCATTTTTTCATGTTAAGTTGGGACCTTTCAAGGGAATATTTATGATTTTGCACAAGTAAAAGTTCCATTCCGAACCTTGACATGGAAAACACTAGGAATACCCTTGGACGCTGAAGAATCATACTAGTTTTATGAACTTTAATCTGATAATCACTCAGACCAAATATACCGATTAAAGATAACATCAGAAACCATGAACCTCCGAGTCCAGTTGTTTAAGTCTGTATAAACATAACCTAACCTAATATAAGATTGAATGCATTTCGTACACCTTTTATGGTTGGTAGCAATAACTTACGCTAGTGAATATTGTTTCTTCTTGATCCTTATAAAGGAAGTAATCAACTGCCTTAAGTATTCAAGAAGATTTTGAGAATCCGTTGGGATTATTTTGTATAAGTACCACTGCTAAAAGCGGGTGACTTCCGTTCTAATATTCAACTGCATTTTTTGAACATCTTCAATTACTCAAACAAAACAATGATCACATCCTGAAGATATGATTCCTGATAGAATAAAAACAAGAAATAATTCAATCTGGGCGTAAAATCAAATAAAATAAAATATTTCTTTGTAACGAAAAACAATTATGGATAAGCGTGTCAACACAGATGCCGTACTGTGCTACAGATAACAGGTAATAGTTCTGTTTGATCGAATACAGTGAATACAACACCTAAATAAGATTTCTTGTTACAAGTCTAGTAAACATACTATAAAGACTAATCGACTATGTTAATTCATGTTGATTTCGAGAAACAAAATCTCGCGTGTTTTATATCACCGCTCCCGACAATAACGCCATATTCGCGCTCGCGTTGAAAGTACCGAGTGGCCCATATTAAAACTGGGGCCAATATTAAATTCCTAAAATGATTTCCCTCTATTGTTCCTCTGTAAGGGGTGAATCCGTTACACCCCCGGGCTGTTAAACGGGTGTTCGCACATGTTCGGGCGTACCCAGTACCAGTCCCGGCACACACACAAACACACACATACCCGGATATACCTCCTGCTGCAGGAGTCTCCCGCTCATTGCTCACTGCTCACTGCTCTCTGCTGGCTCGCACCGCGTTATGAAACTGAATATATCTAGTAATAAAAAAATAATAAATAATATTCGTTTCACGATGATTGAATTACAACGGTAGCAACACTGAGACTTGCCGACAAGATGTTTTTTTTGTAATTGAGTATTGATGTTGATACTTGGGTAGGTAGTCATATCCTCGAATTACATGAACGGATTCGGTAACTAATTAGGATGTTGTTCTCTATCGAATGGTCAAGAGTTGAGAATTTGAACTCATCATAGAAAATTAGTGAAGTAGGACAACAGAAGAAGAAAAATTGATGTATCTTGTCCGCCATCATCAGAACTGGTAAAGATCAGTTCAGTTTCAGTGCCGGCAACCCGGGCGTTTATTTAAGGTTGGTTCTGTACAGATGTTTTTTTTATTACCCTCCTCACTAGACAATCGGATCGCTTTAATATATTATAATTATCAGTCAGAAAATTGACTAATATATTTTGGATCCTCAACTGATAAAGAGTGATATTTTCAATTAATCGATCTTCCCTGGATAATATTGAATTTATGGAAGGTTTTTTTTTGTGTTTTCAATTTTCGCTACGCCCTGTAATTTTGTTGTAAATATTATGATCAAACTTCCTGGAAATGGAGCTACTAATGTGTACTATATATTATTATAAACAGATTAGTTGAATGTCAAATAATATTCGGATGCGCAGCAAATTTCATAATTAAATTATGGTGCATATTATGAACGTATGTGCCTGGCAGATTTACGATATGCATTTGAAAATCTAATCAAAACACATATAAGTGTTCTAATCTGCCAGGTTCTTGGCATAGATAGTGAAATACAATTAGCACCCTTCATTATTTTGTAATATATTTGATTGAAGGTGTTTAAAATATAAATCGAACATAATATTAGTGTAGGTCATCATTTATATGAGTAATAAAACAATAGTATTGAAAAAAATATATGACTATAAATAATTACATTTGTAACGTAACAGATAAAGTTTTAAAACGGTCTTTCAAAAAGACTCACTCAATTAATAAGGTTTTTGAAAAAACTGAAAAATCCTTTTTGTTCTGGAGTTGCACCACTTAATCCCAAACTATAAGGCTCTTCGCCAGCTGTCCTCATGAAAAACTTGCCTTTGGTTGCACCAGTGGAGTTAAAGCCCATATAGTTCTTTTTATTAGAATTGCACTTACTATTCACAAAATCGTCCCAAGAATCACATCTCCGCGCAAAGAAAGGTACGTCAGATATAATTGATTCGGCGTAAAGTAATGCAGCTCTCATATGACTGCAATTAGGACCCATGCATCCTGGTTGATTCGGACCTCCCCCATTCACGAAAAAATCTGCATGCCCGACCTTTTCCAAGATTCCTTGAATGCCTCTGTTAACGTGAATGACGTCAACGAACACGGCATCTCCTTCATTAAGTCTCACGGAACTGTCCGCGTACGTGAAGCAAGGCCCCGCAGGATCTAACCCTGTAATGCGTTGTATCGTTTTTCCTGTTTTGCTTCTGAAGTATCTGCCCGCCCATCCGGAAATTTGGGCGCCTAAGGAATTTCCGATTAAGTGTATGTTTTCAGGGGTCGTTCCCAGATCCATTAATTGTTGCAGAAGGAAGGCTAGCTTTTTGCCGATGAGCTGGGTCATGTAGGCCGCTCTCACGTACTTGCCCGTCGTGATGGGACTACAGTCGAGCAGCATGACGTTGTAGTTTCCCTTGCCGAGGTAGGCCTGAGCGATAGCCGCTGGAACTGGGGATTCCGCGTGGTCGTTGAACCCGTGAATGATGATTACGATCTTGTCGCCGGTCACGAAGGCGTTGGTGCGGTTGATCTGTTCTACTGCCTCTTCTATCGGATACGTCTTCAGGCCTGATGGACCGTACCAGAGCAGTGACAGTCTCTTTGTTTCGTTGTAGAGGCTGCGGTCGCTTCCGTAAGTTTTCATGATTGTGCGGCCTGCAAAAAAAATCGTATTTTTGTCACATCGTCTTACACCCACTTTCAAAATAAATGCTTAGACTGAAACAAAACATCAAAAATTTTCGCTACAAAATGTTATGTACCTATGTTTCTAATTTGTATGCAACATGACCAATGCAAATTTAATGTCAGTATGTTGTGCAATGTCGTTATATTACATCTTATAATAGTGATTCTCGGCTATTCTGAAATATCACGCCAGGGGCACATTTTTATTTTTTATTATTAAATACTGGGTGATTTACCCGTACTGAAGAAGCCCCTTAAAATTTTGGAAAAATATATTAAATAAAAAAAATTAAATAAATATATCTGGTTAATTTCAGTATTCGACAAATGAACAAACATTTATTTGATTAAAGCATTAAACATAACTGGCAACATGATTTTTTCAGTTAGAGATTTATTAAAAAGGCTGGTGCACTATTTGCGTGCAACGAATACCACAATCATATTTGTTGAATAGGGTTTTATGCAATGTCATTTGAATGCATGTCTTGCGTGGCACGCGTCGTGACCTCAAACTTGAAGAGCCATTCTCGACTCGCCACCAATTACCAGTTGCTAGTTGCCAGTCTCTAGCCAGAATTAGACCATAATGGAAAGTCGGTATGAACACAGCAGTCCGATACTGCGAGATGTGAGCCACACTACTGTACTATTGACTAGTATTTTATGGAAATCCAACTGATTGCTTATGTAATATTTTACTCGGGTTCAGATATTGTTGAAATACACACTATTATGGTGATCGTTTCAAATTAGACAATCTCGCAAGCATACTTAATGATTTAAATTTTCGAGGAAAAAGGAAACATAAAATATTGAATTAAATATTCTATACGAGTAGGTACTCTGTTCGACGAATAGACGAATGAAAAAGAACTGAACACAAAGTTTTTATTTTTTCAACTGTTAATTCATAATGGAATTCCATTACTTAAATTTACCTAAATTATAATTTTTCATCACTGCTCCATTTTGTAAAACAATGTTAACATCACAGTTATGTTAAAGTAATATACACAAAGTGCTTTGCAACGATAATGGAATATAGATAAACACACTCCGTGCATTCATACTGAAAATAAAATAGATAATTCTAAATTATTATATTATTTGTTAATTATAATTAACAAATAATATAATAATAATTATATTATTGCCCCGTACAGGCTTTTAAAAACATGTGATAAACATAATAATTTAATGGAACAGTAATCTTTAAGTAAACATTGCTATTTAAGTTATATATAACACATGCAGAAGAATAATATTATGTTAACATTAATGAATATTATTATTATATCTTTCTTGTAACTATATTTTCTGCAGTTGAACACATCTACTATTTATCCGAAAGAATTACAAACGAATATTTAAATGACTCCGTTCTTATATTGTTGTTGCAATTAAAAAGAATTTGGGATTGAGTAGTAATCCATTAGCATTTTTAAAAATAAAAAGATAAATTATCTTGCATTCAATCTTGTGTAAGCGAGAAATATTAAGCTAAAATACCCATACAAATAGAAGATCACACGAGTAAAAATAAATTCCGCCAACGAGAATTGAACCTGTACCCTTCTGATTGCCGGTCAGCTACTTTAAAGCACTTTGCATACAAAATCTTGTCTAATAAACATCATTGAAAAAATTATATCTTGTACTCGTTTATTTATTTATCGTGGTCTCAATAAGACAGAAATTAAACAATGTACATAAACAGGTAGTATAAGTAATCATTTTTAATATTGAAACATTTATTTAATTGTGGAATTCCATTTTAAAAATAATAATTTTCTTTCATCTTTTTACATCTATCTATATATTTTTTATTAAAAAGTGAACGAAAGTTATCAAGGTGTTTAAACCCATACACAATACATTATTGGTAGATACAATGATTTCTGGAGTCTCTCCAGAATAACACCCTTCTGAATAATAAACAAACTGAAAGCATTAATGAAGATATAATAATTAATTCAGTCTACCTACATGTACACTTCACGATAATTTCGTTAGTTCTCTAATACATCTGTTTAAACTGATTTCCTTTCGATGAACGGAGAAAAACAAACCTTTCTTTATGATACTTGAAACAAGTAACGAGGCCAAGGAGGAAATGAAAAGTTCTAAAAAATTGATATCTGATTTGCTAAATAAGTATTCCCGATATCTTAAAACCTTTTTTCAATGAAAGATTGATTTATTCCTACACGGAACTTTTGACAAACGGAGTGGACATTTCATAACTTTAGCAGATCGAATAAACACTCCTGGAATATTGTGCTTCAAAATTACTTTATCTTTTTTACACTTGTTTATATTCACCCCTCGACACTTTGAACACTAGAATATTTATAACACCTTGGTCAGGGGTGTAAAACATTAATTTTTATCTAAGATGTATTAAACGTGCAAAACTATAATATTAATTTTATTAAAATCAGAGTAAAAAGTTAATGTTAATTTCACGGTAGTAGTAACCCGTTCGATTTAATGCATAACGTAAACAACTGCAAAAGTTTTTTTGGTTAGAACGTGGAAATAGATAGGGTAGACCGAGGCTATTCGGATCAGTTTTTATGTTTTCTTGAAAAAAATCAAAACTAATGCATTTTCGAAAAAAAAAATTATTTAATATTAAGCATTTGACATTTTTATATGTTTTAATTTTAATAATCATAACATAAAGTAACTTAAAAAAAACATATGACTATTACTGTAGACCTCTCCACTGATCCGAATCACCACATATATATGTGGTGATTCGGATCAGTGGTGGGGCTACTCGGATCAAACCCGAAAAAATAGTTAAGTATGAAAAAAAACAAAAACCAAAAATAAGTTTTAGAACCCATAACTTTTATGAAAGTATCATGACACTTATTACACTCATATTGGCTTACACACCGCACAAATAAAAACTTTCTTGACGTAACATTTTTCGTGGCACCATTCTTCGCAAGAAGAACATTGAATCCAATCTTCCTTTGGAGGATGTACAAAAGCTTCATTGCGATAAATGCAAAACCACTTTCTTGAAGTCCCAGCCGATGAAGAAGCTGTTACGGAAGATTTTTAAACTTTAATTCCCGGGGTACCTTTGAACTGTAATTTTGGGCGGTTTTTGGCGAGAGAACTTTTTATTCCCTTTGCGTTCGAGGCTTTTATTTTTTCTTCAGTATCTTTACGCAAATTGGAAATGTTTACTCGAGATGTAATATTAAAAATTGGCACCTTTGCAACGCGGGAGTTCTTCTTAGTTGGCACATCCTTTTGAAAAGGATGTGCCAACTAAAATTGTCGAGTATGGGATTCCGTAGCTCACAGCAGCACTGCGTAATCCCATTTCACCGGATTTTACTTTCCTAACGGTTTCATCCATTGCAATTTTCGACCATGATTGATTAGTCGTCTTTTTAACATAGTTGCGCACCATCTGTTTCAAATAAAAATATAAAACAATTAACGCATCGAATTTTAAAAGCATTAAAATATGATCCAAATAGCCCCCCCACCGTCGGTCCGTTTAACTTCACATTTATCAATATGATATTTACTCAAAGTAAAGTACAAAAACATACAAAATGAAATTTATTGCGCTTTAATTCTGTTTACTGTGCATTTGATTGATAAATATATAACATATGAACATGACTGAATAGCTTACCTTTTCAGAAAAAACACTAAGAACGCAGAAAACAATATTACATCAGGCATTTATTTGAGACGTAACTTGTACGATCTTCACACATATCGATTTTTAGCAGTCAACCCACGCAATATGTAATATCGGTAATTTTACTATTATTAAATACGATAGATGAGGACGCTATGTCCAAATTTTTTCATTGTCATTTGGTTACAATAGCCGAGATATATCCATATTGCTTAGCTTGATCCGAATAACTCACCCGATCCGAATAGCCTCGGTCTACCCTAATATTACACCATTCATAAACAATAAGTATAAATGGAATTCTACAATTCGTAGTCGATAAGGAAAATTGATAAATATATATTTTTTATTTCCGTTCTCTGCTAAATACGCCAACATTATTGCAAATATAGAGCGCATACAAAATAAATTCATTAAGTACCTAGGTTATAAATACAACAATAATTATATCTGCACTCTCCAATCCCTGAAATCCAGGCGAACGGTAGCTGACATGACATTTCTCCATAAAATAATACACAACGAAATAGACTGCTCAGAACTTCTATCCCAAATAAATTTTAACACCCCATCTAAAAGAACTCGACACACCAACCTTTTTTACACAACTAGTAATAATACAAACGCTGCAGCCAATTCCCCTATTTCTCGCATCCTTCAAACATTCAACTCAATTCAAACAAGCACAAATACCGATATATTTTTTGATTCTCTCCCTCTATTTAAGAAAAACTTTTTTAGCACACTGAATTCGCCCACATAACACATACAACCACACACAGACACACATGCACACGTACACACACACAAACACTCACACACACCTCTCTCCTTCCCCAGCACACTAATTTAACTTAACTTATAAATGTAACTTAACCGTAAAATGTACAATATACCTCATATGCATATATGTCAGCGACATGTCATTGGTACCAATTATTGTACTAACATTTATAATTTTGTAACTATTGTCATCTATGTAATTATGTACTGTTTGTTTCTGCAATAAACAAAAAAAAAAAAAAAAAAAAATGCACCTTGTTCATTAGTACAAGAAACAACAATTTACGTCGGTGGAGATTAAAAAAATGGGCAATTAATTGGTTATTAGGCTGTTAGTTAAGATTATTTAAATAGTTGTGCGTATTATTATTTAAACAGAACCAACGTTACATCACAGTCAAAACTCGTCAAAACAATAATAAATATATTGAACTTGATTGAGAAAAATGCATCTTTTGCAATGTTTATGTCTAAAACGTCTAAAAGAATCACATGCATTTGCACTTAAAATAGAAAAGTTTCCTAAGACATTCTACATAAAATGTTCTTGACACCGATGCAATAATTATTTATCCACTTACACGCGTTCGAAAGCCCGATAAACAGGTTTTCCGCCAAGTTGGTATCCCTGTGTTCCCGCGCGGCGGCAGTGTTGCCAACACCAACTGTCAAAACTATTAGCGCGGGAAGCCAAAATGGCGGCACGATAGGTGTCATGGCCGCCACGCGAGCGGCGAACGACAAACAACAACTTCAGCGAGAGTTGGTAGATAACTGAAGCAAACCGACAACCGGAGCCAGGGACGTAAGACTCGATCGCTGTGAATGGATGGAATCAAACACACCTAACTGCAGACAATGGTCCAACGTAACGATTATGTGAAAACGAGAATCGATTGTCGTTAATCGCCATGGCACGCGGTTCGAGAAGGAAAGTTAATTGAACGATGAAGTTGTTAAGTGCCCGAACTGATTTGTTAAGATAAAGCATTTTTTTCTAAAAAAATGCTGTTACGGCTGGATGGGTGTGAAAATTTTCATTCACACAATTATCTTACGTTTCCTGATGGTTACATATTTACTTTCAGATGACCCCCTGGAGTGTATCGGCATAACTGTAGCAATGATAAATTGTAATTGTTAGTTTGCTTACTGGGAATTTTAATAATAAAAAACTATAATTCCACTCCTTATGTCATTCCAGTGCAGAGATATTGAGTTTAGTATTCCTCGAGGCGCCCCGGACTTCTTCTACTATTCAAAACATTATCTAAAGACTCCTGACACTAATAAGAACAAAACATTATCTAAAGACTCCTGACACTAATAAGAACAAAACATTATCTAAAGACTCCTGACACTAATAAGAACAAAACATTATCTAAAGACTCCTGACACTAATAAGAACAAAACTTGTTTCATTTTCGTTCCGTTTCCGTTGTCATTTTCAGCAAAATCGGACGACTACTTTTAAAGTTTTTAACATACGTAGGCAGATTTTTTGATACATTAATTATTTTATATTATGGAAGCTCTGATATGGCTGACAGAGTATTGCACTCACCGCTCTGTTTGAAAAACTTCGATGGCCTCTGCGTATTTTCAAGATTAATTCTTTGACTTGTGGTTGATCTAGGTATAATAATAATTGCCTGCAATTTCAGTTTCAAATAGGTGGTTAAGGTCACTCTGTAAGGTTTTTTGGAAAATATGTATGCATATTCCATTGAGAAAAAATATTATAATCGAATGGTGAGTGTTTTGCATTCAAATTGATACGTGATGCCGTACAAATAAATTTAATTAAATAGGTATTCGTTTGGGCAAAATTCCGTACAGTAAGTCGTAACAGGTAATAACCATGTTCACTTGTGATTTTTTTCAGTATTGCAAACAATATTTATAGTAAAAAAGTAATTCATTGAATAATTTAAAACAACAAGCAAATGTATAAAGTAACTTCTCATCTCTTAATTTTATAGGCCAGCGTGGTTCTTCAGTCAGACACAATTATTTTAATTTTTCTACATCCTACAGGTTACATTTTATCTATCAAAATCTGTTATGTGCGTTCCAAAAAAACATTTATGTTTAAAAACATGCTTTTATGTGGCATATGGCATATAATGTGCATTGTGCAACAATGGCGTGGGTGGGTGAGTCAGATTTTATTAACTTTATTCGTAATTTTAAATCTGGTTTTCAATACGAACGCTATTTCGCGAAAATATAAACCACAAAACATAACAAACCTAATACTGTTAACCTAATAAAAGTGCCCAAAAAATAATAACTGTGCACAGTTTTAAGGTTTGCTTTAAAAAGAATAGTTTGCAGAAACGTTATGAAGTTACTGAGGTAGCATTTGTGCAAAACATTAGGTTCTGTAGACAAGGAGGTGCTTAACTGAGCATCGAACCAAAACAGTCTGTTGATATTCCAGCTACACATAGATGTCTGTTTGTTTCCGCATTAAGTGCTGCACAGAGCAGTACTCAGAGTCAGTGCTAGCTGCACCAGTATCACGGCCCGACTTGAGATGTTGCTTGAGGAGATAGTTGGGTCAACTGCAAACTACGAGTTACAAGATACCACTCTACTATTTGCACAGATAAGCAAACAGATGAACACATTCAAATAACAACTACTGTTACTTCTGACTTTAGTCTCTAAACTGGAATGTTATGGTTTATTTAAGAATTTTTTTTTGTATTTTATTACCTTGTTATTAGTTTTATTCTCTAGTTTTTAGAAACCGTCATTAACTTTTTTATGAATTTGTCTGTTTTGGGTAAATAGTCCATTTTTTAAAAATAAAATAAAAAAACGATTTGTTTCTATTCTACGTGGAAATAGAAAATAAGTCGGAGATATATATTATAGAATTAATAATTTATGACGAATATTATACAAAATATAAAAAGCAAGCATAATATATAAAATGTGGGGGAAAATAGGAAGAGACTTTAGTTATGTAACAATATTCAGATAGGAGATATTTTCTAGATGAAAATAAAGAAAGAAAGTATGTACAGAAAAACATAACACAGTGGGGTATTAAAGGAAATCTACAGCTTTATGCGGACGACATAGTAATTTTTTATAAGGAACTGAATCTAGCGGAGCTTGAAATGTAAATCAATGTTGATGTTTTCCATCTCACAAGCTGGTTGAGAATAAACGAACTGACCCTTTACGTAAAAAAACTCATTACATACTTTTCCGCAACAAGAAAAATTGCAGATTCATTATCAAAATTGGTGATAACTGTCTCGAAAAGAAAACGAACATAAAATATTTGCGCCTGTTTGTAGATTCCCAGGTACGTGGGATCTCCATAAAAATCACGTTAAGGAGAAAATTACCACCATAACTGGTGTTCTACATAGGATTCAAGGATCACTACTCATTCTTATACTATCTTTGTTGTACTATCCCATGGTATATTCCCACCAATCCTATCTCTGCTGTATCTGTGGCTTTGCTTCAAAGAAAGCTGACCTGCAGGTGGTCCAAAAATATTTTTGGTCTTTCATGGGACACACATCTCAAATATCAATTCAATCTATTCAATTTTCGATATCCTTCCAATCACAGTCCTTCATAAATATGAAATCACGACCGCAATCCTACAAATTACCCAACAATCAACCCACACTAATATCAAGCTACTTTACAATCAAGAGATCCACAACCACAATATTTAGGAATACCAAAAAACCCGCATTCCTCTAACACACACTAAAAAATAAGGAATAAAATCTCTTAGCTATATTGCCTACACACTCTATAAATCTCTTCCAGGTATGTATAAAAACAGCCAACATTATACAAATATTCAAAGTAAGGCTTTAAATGAATATTTTTTTAAACCATGTAAAAACGAAAATACGTAATTCTTGTCGTGTCGTATTTGTTTTGTTTCTTTCTCTCTCCTTTTCTGTCCTCTGAATTTGTAATCAAACATAATCTATTTTATTTATTGTTTTTGTATTTAATTCGTAGAACTCCATTTAATTTTAATGAATGACCCAATGAATGACCCAAATTTAACACTAATTAATAAAGTACGGAAAATAATTTACTCACCACTTCTCAGTATTTTCACAAAACCCAAGCAGTATAATGCTCCCAAATAATTTATAGCAATAAAGTCATTAGTAAATAATTAAGAACTCATTACCATTTACTGAGGGGAAAACATAGATTGGTTTAACCACCAATAGATCATGGCATCGGTCTAACCAGTAATAAATCAATGTATGCACCTTCAAAATTTACATTTGAAATAATATAAATACGTCGTCTCAATGTGGACTAACCACAGTTTGAAAATGGCCTTGTAAGCCGAAACAGCTGTCACAATAATAAAAAACTAAAACACTTGCAGAACTTAATAATAATATTATCAAATTTAATCTAAATTAAATTTATAAAAAATAAAATAAATAATCTATTTTTACCAATGTATTAGTTGGTAACTAGTTTCTTCTAAATTTACCTTGGCTCTATGCTTATGTGTATATCCCTGTCTGTTTCCTTTTTTATTTCTTCTAGTTTGTTGTACGTAACCTCCCTTTTTTTAATTGTGTACTGTTTTGTATGTGAAACTTATAATTATGATATTTGTCTATTTTTGTACTGTTTCATAAGTGAAACATTTGATTTTCATATCAAAATACCAATGTAAGATTGTACCTATTAACTTGTATTGTAAGTTCTTATTACCATCTATGTATTGTGAGTTCTTCTCGTTCTATAATGAGTTTTGTAACTTATCGGGATTGCTCTGGCAAGAAATAAAAATAATAAAAGTCAAAGGTTTAAGGCAAATTAATTAGCACTTATGAAAAGCGAAAAGGGTACTACCAATATTTACCAAATTAAACCATATAAAAAACTCATTTCTGGTGGTGTAATTTTTTTATATTTTAGAGTTACGAATATGGGTTTTTGATTTTTCAAAACGCAGTTAAATAAATAAAAAAATAGTCATCTTAATGTTTTTTGTCGCATTATTTCATCCTGTTTATATAAAAACTGGAAAAGTGTTGTCAAATAATATAGATAATAGGTAGTCTGCAATATGTACAACATTTAAAAAAAATCAAATAATATCTAACTGTCTTAGAATAATTATGCAAATATGTACCAAAGTACCAAATATTGATGATATATTTAAGCAAACTTCCATTATAAAAATGTGTAAAGAAAAAAATAACACAAAATATCAAGAATTTTACAAACTCATGAGAAATGGAAATCAATGTATTACGCCAATCTTTAAAACAACTCAAATGCAAAACCATTATATTTACCAAGCCATAAAAAACTCCAATAATCTCCCTTCCGATTTGCGCTGCATTACGAACCAACAAGAACAAATAAATAAAATCAAACTTTTTTTCCAAAAAACCTTATATTAAAAAAAAAAAAAAAAAAACATATATATATATATATATATATATATATATATATATATATTATTATTATATATTTTTACATATAACATAATATTATAACCTTGAATCTAAGTAAGAATCGTGGCTCCCTTATCAGGCACAAGAGCTCCTCTTTTCTGATAAGGTATACATGACCAATTATGAACCTTAATATTATATTTTGCAAAAGATGTATGTAAATGTAACCCATATGATGTATATTAAAATAATAAAAAAAGTGAAATAAAATATGATACGTAATTAAGACAGCATTAATTTATTCCACCGCCTATTACAAACAAAATATATTTATTGATTTGCTGTTGACCTAGTCAGGGTAGGTAATATAATTACATGAAATCGGGAGAGTCAATTCATACGCTGTCGATAGTTAAATGCTACGACGTTTGGTTGCTATTGAAGCGGTTTTCCATCGAAACCGTAATGAGAATAAATTATTTATTGGTGCAAATTTTACGTAAAAAAGACCGATAAATATTTTTAATGAAACAAACACTTTGTTTTTAACGGTTCCATGATAATTCAACACAGTGACAATTCAACACACTTTTAAAAAGTGATATAAAGTCATTAGAAACGATGAAAATTTTTTTTTAAACTTAACCTTACCTAACCTAACTTACTTAACCCAGTGAATAAAGTTTTTGTTTCACCACTTTCCATGACTTTTTAAAAATGTGCTGAATTATCATTTTGAGGAGTTATCCGGTCACCGTTTTTAACAACTAATTTATTCACAAAAAAAATATTTTCCGATAGAGAAATTCACACGAATATGAATAAAAAACCATAAAAAGTTGTCAGTTAAACATGTTGTATTAAATATGTTTAATTTTATCCGCCCTCAACATTATTTCATGAACTTTCAAATAGTATGCGATTTCATTTCGGACTCTTTTATTTAACGTGTACCTTTTCAAAAGTGCCATTAACACAAGCGCGGGCATTCCAGACATTTGACCGTTACAAACAGAGAAACCTGCAGGGTTGTTTTGAGGTTTCCATTTTTATAGTTGCCCAGTTTTACCCAGTGGGGGAGGTAGGGGATATACAAACCAAAGGGTTGGCAGTGTGGCAGTAAAGCCTCACATGTTGATAGTGAGTAGCGTCAGGGGTGCAGAGGGCATTGATACGCCGCTTAATCACCCCTCAATATTCAGATCACGATTCCGGAACCTTATGGCTGTTTGAGATTGGACCTGTCGAATGTTATTCGGAAGAGGCGAGCGCTAACCTTTTCACGGTGTGTGCTGTGCGCTGTGAGCCTGAACTGCTGCGGGTTGCAATCAGAAAATACGGAATTTGTGACTACGGACTAAGACACAAGTACGTGAAGAGATATCCGCAGATAATGTTTTATTGTTATACTCTTTATTCTGCAGACTTCTTTCTTTATATCTTACCCTATGTGTAAGATGGCTTTATTTTTTTGTTTTTCTGCTCGTTCACGGGACGAGTGGGTATGATATGAAAGAGAAAAATCTTAATGAATACCAATATTTGCTTACCTATTAATAATTAAATTCTAAAATTCATGCCCAACAAAACATAAACAGGTAAATTTGTCATTATCAGACAACGTAAGAGAATTATACACAATAAATTAACTTCCTGTCAGTTTTGGTAACCGGGCACCTCAGGGCAGAAAGAATTCAACATACTCTTGAAAAGTGATATAAAGTCATGCAAAGTTATGAAAATAAAAACTTGGTTAAACGGTAACGTTAGATAAGGTTAGGTTCATAGGTTAAAAGCCATTTTTGTTCAACGCTTTCAATAGATTTATATTATTTATTGAAGACAGTATTAGCGATTCTAGAAACAGAAAATCAGAAAAAGATACGATTGCATCTAGGACCTAGACGCGATCGTATCTTTTTCTGACTTTTTTGTGTGAAATTTGCGCTTATTCCAAAAATAAATAAGAAAAGGATAGATATTATATTCAAAAGTATGTTGAATTGCCTTTATCTAGGTAGCCATGTATTGTTAGTTTTAACTCATCTCAAAGAAACAGAAACTGTATCCTGGAACTTTTTTGTATATATTATACACCTGTGTAGGGGAAATTTGCTAAGTAATACGAAGGGAAACATTTTTATAAAAAAAGCAAACGGAACATATTAGTTATATCGTGATAAAACTGGAAAAATATACGGTCTGATCTTGCTTGCATTTTCCCCCAGGTCATCCATATTTGCATGGAGCATTGTTAGAGAGGAAGACCCCGCGCAGGGAAGGATGCACCCGTGTAAGGGGAGGGGGGTGCATATTGATGTGCATCGGCGATATGCACGAAAAGATTTACATCTCACGTGTATACACAATCCAAAATATGGTAAATAAGTCGAATACGATTTTTATGAAAATAAAGCTAAATTTTCGCTATCTTAAAAATTAAATGAGCGTTTAGTTTTAGATTATTTTTTAAGAAAATAATACAAACGACAGTATAAATTGTTGAAACAAATTCAACCTCAGGTAAGAGAAAAATAATTTATTTAATCTTGAACTATTTCCTGCAGGTACTTAAAAAATGTGTTGGTCAATAAAGTTGGATGCATTTCCGATAACATTCTTCGCCCTCTCATTCTGAAATTCCAAGAGCATGTTGTTATCTCACAATCTTGAAATGTGATTTGGTTCCGCATATGAAAGCAGGCGCATGTTTGTGGAATCACTATCAGTTCCAAAAGTCTGGTGTCGTTCCACTTCCGAAATGTTCGATGGAATTTCCACTGATAGACTTCCACTACGTGCTGCATGTTTTGGAGCAGGGCCGCGTCTGTCTGAAAAACCCATTTCCTTATTTTATACTCGTATTTTGGTCACTCTTCAAAAATAACAATCAAAACAAGCCTTATTTGATACTCGTATGTTGGTCACCTTTCAAAAGTGACAATTGGAACAAGCCTTATTTTATACTCGTTAGTTGGTCACCCTTCACAAGTGACAGTTAAAACAAGCCTTATTTTATACTCGTATGAGTATTTTGATCATCCTTCAAAAAGAAAATTAAAACAAGCCTTATTTTATACTGGTATGAGTATTTTGATCATCCTTCAAAAAGAAAATTAAAACAAGCCCTATTTATACTCGTATGTTGGTTACCCTTCAAAAGTGACAGTTAGAACAAGCCTTATTTTATACTCGTTAGTTGGTCACCCTTCACAAGTTATAATAAAAAAATAAGATTTTATAACTATCAGACTATGACACCTACAGTGAATATTAAGAAAGTTAACTAACAATACAAAATGTGTTATACTTTAATATTTAATAAGCACTTTGCCGGGCATCTGTACCGAACCCGAAGAATCAAAAGAATCTATAAATACTGATTCAGTAAACAAAACAAGTAAAAAATTTCATATTTATGAATTAAAATAATATATTTTAGTACATTGAAAAATGATAATACGCAATATTCTTGTCATGTTTTGTTTTGTCTCTTTCTTTTCTCTTTCCTTTTATTTTCTATTTTCTGTAATTATCTATAATTTATTTTTACCTATGTGTAACAAAAGGGCATTGCTATAGCATTTACATAGTGGGATGGTTGACCTGTTTTGGGACCTCTACATACTTAAGGACGTAGCATAGCATTCACACGGTAGGGTGGTTAACCTTTTTTGGGACTTCTAGTTACTAATTATTTACATCACATTGATAAAAAAGATGGTGCAAATCTATAAGTACTTTTCCTATGCGTATTCCTAAGCCTTCGGTTTGAACCTCTAAACCCCCACCTTATATACGCCCTTGATGTGACTAGAGAATCATCTTTCTGTAAATTCCTTCCTTGTGTTTGTGCCCATATAGCTTGTTTGTTTCATTTTTGTTTTCTCTTGATGTTATGTTCTACTTGATTCCTATTTTTTTTATTTTTGAACTATACTGTAAGTGTAATTTATTTTTTTAACTAAAAGACATAATTCAGTAAAATTGCATAACCGCCAACTTATGTATTGAAATTTGAACAAAATACAAAAATAAAAAACTAGTCTATTAATTTTTCACAAATTACCAGTATTAATAAGGCTCTCCATGGCTTGAATATAACATTATGTCAGTATCTACTTTTTTTAATTTTTTTTATTTATTGTTCTTCAAAGTACAATCCCATTAAACCGCAATTAAGCAGTTTGTCAACAGGATGTTCAATTACAATATAACATATTTTCATAATATTATTACTTATTACAATACAACTTATACATCATATTTATCACCAACCACTGCCATAATCAAAAAGTATTACTAATACAGAGTATCTCTGCTTAGTAGCCATGTTTTCAGCATATATCTGAAACTCTGAGGTAATTCGCATTTTTTTATATTGCTTGGTAACATGTTGAATATTTTGGGCACGTTGTATTCCAGGGTTCGCTGTCCGTATTTATTGTTATGTTTTGGTACAAGCATTCCTTCATTTTTTGTGAATGTAGTATTATGTTCATGTTCGACTTTCCTCTTATATTCAGAGTCAGATATATGCTGAATCAATATTTTGTGCCATAATAAGGCCTGTACCGGTAAGACAGTCAAGTTCCGATACAATAATGATATGTTTCGCCTCTGTGAAAATATCTGTTTTGGAACTAATAATTTAATCATAGAATTTTGTACTAATTGTAGGTAATTTAAGTTAGTTTTGCAAGAGTGTCCCCATGTGGTTATTCCATATCGTAAAGTAGATTCTGCAAGTGATAAGTAAATTATTTTTAAAATATTCACAGGAAAGAAATATTTCAATTTGTACAGTTTACCCACTATCGCCCTCAGCCTTTTAAAATTTTTGTTTATTTTCAAGTCCCATTTAAAGTTGCAATCAACAGTCACTCCCAAATAAACATATTCATGAACAAGTTCAATACTATCGCATTTGAAGTTCTGCAAGTTTTGATGAATACATGCAAAATTGTGGGATACTATTTCAGGCTTATTCAGAACTGAAGCATGTGGAGATCGTATGTGCATCATTTGGTTTTTTTGGTATTTATGATTAGGTCTGCGTCGTGTGACCATTTAATCAGGGACGTAAAGTCATACTGCATATATTTAACAGCATTAGATAATTGATCATCAGATATAACAGGAGCAGTGTCGTCTGCGTATACAAAATGTTTTACATATAAAAAAAAGTTTTTCATTATTGATACAAATATTATATAAAGTAACTTCAAATACTAATGAAGATAAGTAATTTATTATTTCTCCCGTATTTCCCATTTGTACCATGCATGAAAAATAACAATATGTCATAAAAACCTAAGGATTTGTGTCAGGGAACTAAAGGTTATGAAACATTTACATAGTACTCCTACGTTTCTTTATCTTAGGTCCAACGTTGCCCGTGCTTTATAAAAAACCACCGCTACATTTAACGTTCCCTTTTGTTCCTAAAAAGAGCCCGAGAGGCTCATCCCACTCTGGGCTTTACACGAGCTCAGGTCGTGTGGGGAGTAGGGAGCAGGGAGCAGGGAGTAGGGAGTAGGGAGTGAAGAGTTTAGAGTAAGAATATCACCCAGTAGTATGCAGTTGCAGTGACGGTAGGAGCTAGATTATGTACAGGAGCATACCTAATATTATGGTCAGGATTGTTCATATTCACGTGAGTTGGCGCCTTGCAAAGTGCAATCTTCGGCGAAATCAAATTACAAACTCAACAGCAGGACCAAATTCATATAGATCGGTTAGATACCTACCCTTTAAACGTAGATTGTCATTACGCATGTTTTTAAAAAATATGTAAATTTTTAGTTCAAACTGTGTTTAAATTAGTATAAATTTCAATATTATTTTCGGTAATGGATCCGATCGAAATGAAACACGGCAGATAATATTATTCCATCAACTTTTGTTGGCAATCTTGTACACACGTGGACATTATATATACGCATTTATCCTAAATCGGATAACATTACAGCAGTTAATGTACGAAATAAATGTCGGTCCTACCCAATTGGTATTTGGCGAGGTTGGTAGAGTTTTCGACTCTAGTTCCTGGGTGGGAAGGCTCAATCCTCGGTGAAACCAATTTGATATATTTTTTATGTTTTAAAATACATTTTTAAATAGATGGAAATAGTGAAAAAAAACTTTGATTTTTTATTTATTTTAATTGATTTTTGCCTCAGGCCGAGAGATGTCTCTACTTGAACTAAATAAATATTTTTTATACGTTTGCTTCAGAGTGTTAGTATTTTCAGTTTTGTTTCACACACGTAGAATTAAAAAAAAAATTACACCGACTGTACCTACCTATTTATCTATCCTTTGATTTTAACACACATTTGATACATACACGACATATAGCAGACATATTCCAAAAGCTTAGTTATAAAATAAATTCAGCAACTAATTTGCCGATTAACCTAACCGTGCTCTTTATACCTTGAATAATATTGGTTGAACATCGACATATACATTAGAGGTGGGCAAAATTGATTGAATTAATTCCATGAATTAATTCAATCTTGTAACACAATCGATCTTATTCTCATTTTCAAAAGGAATTGAATCTTAATTCCTTATCGTTGGCATTTTTTTCTAAACATTTTACAATTAAATTATTTCATGACAATAAGGTAATAATTAATAATGATGTGCACTTTAAATGATTTAAATATTATAGTGTTTCATAGAAATCTAATTAAATATTATTACGGTACTATGGCGGCGCGCCGCGAAGTTTATATGCACTGTGCCCTGTCGCACTAAATCGCGTATCTAGTATTCCGCGTCCCGCGCCGTAATCCAAAAGACTCTTTTCATCGAGTCCCCAGTCAAGGAATTAACGAATTTATTCCGTTTTCAGTTGTGACGTCACGCGTCGTGACACAAATCCTATGTCCCATGTACCGAGTCTGTCCGGACAAGCGCTCAATCTCAGGGAATAAGTGAAACAGGACAGAGACAGTGACACTCGAGACAGAGTTCCCAATTCCCTATTCGTTATCGAGTCCCTTTCCTTACTAGTTACAGGTCCGTCCGCACCGTCTGCAAGAACGCAATTCATTAATGTCGCAGATAGACACAACACACTTACTAGTCAGAAGTTCCTAATTCATTGCACTATGTCAGCTGTAAATCGGTTCGTCGTTAGTTCCCGCGTGGCTAAACCTTCGATTTAGTACCTAGTCAGGTGAAAACTTTCTACTTCGGAATCTGAATCCTAATAAAAAAGCGAAAGTATCTCCTGTATTCTTCTCCTTTCCACATGCAAAAATAATGCAATACGCTTAGAAACAAAACGATGTTTACGTTATTGTTCTTATAAGTATGTTTTTTATGTACCTGCCTACTTGTAGACGTAAAACGAGATCAGTTGACTGTCGAATTGTGGGTGATGATAACAAGTAATTTGTTTTGATTTCTGTATTTTTGTACTGAATTGTATGCCACTCAATTTCAGACTTTCAATCAGTTTTTATTTGGCGCATGGATTTAAAATTACCATTAAGGTAAGTACCTGCAAACATTAAAATAAATAAATATAATATATATGTGGTTGAAGCTTATTCCAGGTGAACGGGTCGGATATACAAAAGTGGGATAATAATAATACAGTTCTTATAATTGCTTTAAGAACGTATCTCATTGCCCCTAAATTAATATATTTTTTATGTTAACGTACCTACTTTTTGTATTAAATATATAGATAGTTTTACGAAGAAAGATAATAATAATTTTTATTCTGGGATTCAGTTTGCCAGCAAAAATTTTCTATGCAAAAAAAGAAAAATCGAGTGGGACTTTTTATTTTTGGTATCGTTTAATGATGTTTTACCTTCGTTTTTTATAGGAAAAGGCAACATATTGAATAGCCAAGATGTCTTCCAGAAAAAGGATCGAACTTTGGTGTTACTTTTCTGAAGTAGATGGAGGGATGCATTGCTCCACAATTTAGAAATGGCAGTTAAAAAATAAACATCCGACTATTCCTGTCCAGGTCCAGCGCCCTGCGCCTTCCATTTCCTTTGCGTCACCCATTTCAACGATTTTATTAGTGACTTGTAAAATTACTTTTTATTTTTGTTTGTAAAATAACATATTTATTAAAAAGTTTGTAGCATGTTTATTTTGTGGAACGACATATCTTTTTTTACTAAAGTTACTCCAAAGCTCTCCTCGCTTTAAGAACTCTGTGCTATAAAGTGTAAAGCTTAAAAATACAGGTTTTCTAAGTAAAGTTATAAATGTACTTCTGCAATGTACAAAATAAATCCCTATATTTGATATTTTTTGTGTGTTTATTTAAAATGTTTTTTTCAAAACGAACAATTTATGTGAATGCGAAAAAATGGTTCATTATTGCTTTCTTTAAGTTTCCTAAATGTGAGCAATCTAGGTACAAAACCAAAATGAAGTGTCGATTGAAGGAATTAAAGGAATGAATTTAATGAATTAGTTCACTTGACCAGGTGAATAAGACTGAATTGATTCATTATTGTGAATGAATCTGCCCATGTCTAATATACATACTCACCTACACACGCACACGCACACACATACAATTATACACTACACACGTCCCCCGGTAATCACTAAATATACAATATATACATGCCACACATAAGAGAAGACAAGGAAACATATTACAGGTACCCACCTAGAAATATTTAATATCTTTAAATTATTTCATCACTGTTACACTGTGTGTTTCTATGCTGAAAAAAAACTGATCCCAGAATTCAACCGAGGTAGATACTAGCCATATTGCAGGTATTTATTTGATGGCATCTTTCTTCATGCAAATTGAAAATTGTGTCAGAAATCAAGAAAACGTATAAATGAAACATTCACCCTACATTTGTCTAGAAACATCGAAACCCAAAGCGTGGGAGTCTTATGTATTATGATATTTTGCAAATGTGTTTATTATGCAATCGTTTGACATTCTAATTATAATAATGTTATTGGCAATGGGTTTCCCAATCGAAGTGTCTTCTAACGTTGGCTATTAAGCGGTGCTTGGATTCCGTATCGAGTTTAATCTGCAATCTGTTCGACAGTAATTTTGTAGGTGATTTTACACGCAATACGGACAAAGTGGCTGTGTTTGCAAAAGGTAATCGTAGTTGGGGCATAATCCAAAGCCAGGCACGTAGAAGGATTACCTTTGGTTAGGACGAAAGTGTAGTGAATCCGCACAATCCGCAGGTACGCCGTGCCTTTACTAAGCACCCGATATCAGTTTAATCTCGGTCCTAGACTCGAGTTTTGATATAAATAAATTACAATTTGAACGAGATCATGACTCTGTGCTAGATTCAGGGTATTAGAGAGTACAGCCAACTGATTCCCAACTGAAAGGCTTTGGTTAAAATTCCAAATTGTTTACGTAAAATAAAACGATCCCACGTCAAGTAGGTATACATTATAAATTATTTGATATTATCTCAAAGTTATAAGATTCTTTTACGCTGCAAATATAATGTATTATAAAAATACACTAATTTCACCAGTCCACATCGTCCGTGTTATCTTCATACATTTATATTGGTTCAATGATATTTGAATTCAATGAGAATTCAACACACCTTAAAAAAGTGACACTTTTCATGCCTTTATCGTTTACGAGCAGTGTTAGCTCTATGATTCATAAATGTGATTATATAGCTTCGACCGTCAGACTGACAGAAGTTCAACATAGTATGTACCTACTAAGAGCTACCTGCGAAGAAATTAATATCATTGTTAGCAAACTAAACAATTCAAAGTCACCAGGGATTGACAACATTCGAATGTTTCACATTAAGAAATATATTCATATTTAGGGCCTGTTATAACTCATTTTATCAATATAATCTTAAAACAAGCAGTGATTCCAGATAAACTTAAAAGTAGTATCATTAGACCGATTTACAAAGGCGGCAAACATACAGCTGTACAAAATTATAGGCTAATTGGCATTTTGCCAGCCCTAGAAAAAATACTTGAAAAATACATTTCTACAAAACTTAATAAATATTTAGAATCCTTCTCCTTGCTAGATCCCAACCAGTATGGTTTTTAAAAGATAAAAAGTACGGAAATGTTGCTTCAGGAATTTTCAAATAACCTAAATCATGAATTAAATTTTTTAAAAAACATGTGTTGGTTTTATTCATAGATAACTCGAAGGCGTTTGATACCATTGATAAAAATAAACTTTTAGAAACAATGGATGGAATAGGAATACGAAGAAAGCTACTAGTTTTGTTAAAAAATTTATTATCGGATCGACAAATAACAGTAAAAATTCTAAAAAAATTTAGCAAAAGAAAATATATTTAAACAGGTGTTGCACAAGGGTCGATTTTAGGGCCAACCCTGTATATTATATACGTCTCAATTATGAGTAAATTGTTTTCTTTCGTTAAACATTTTGTGTACGCAGACGATACGGCACTTGTAATATCACACGAGGATTTGATTACTGCAATGAACCTTATGCAGCTTGATTTTATTGCTCTCCTAAAATGGTCTTATGACGCGGGTCTCATAAAAAATGTCAAAAAAACTAAAATTATGCACATAAGATCACCACACGCCAGATACACCAGATACGCCAGATTCGCTTTCGAAAATTCTCGAGAAACATATCAAAAACCACCTTTTAATTTTTCTTAACAAAAACAATATACTATCACCAAATCAATTTGGATTCAGGGAAAATATGAGCACCTCACATGCCATAGCCTCAGTAACAGACTTCCTCAAAACAAATATAGATCAGGGTAAAAAATGCCTTGGAATATTCCTAGATCTGGCAAAAGCGTTTGACACAATTCACCACCAAAAAAAACCTGTTCAATAAACTCAAATATTTTGGAATCACAGGAACAGAACTCAAATTAATTGAAAGCTACATAGAAAATCACACCTAATATACCTCAATAGAAAACACATGTAGTGATAAGGAACAAGTATCCTACGGAGTACCACAAGGCAGCGTACTTGGCCCAATCCTATTCCTTATTTATATTAACGATCTATGTCACCTCCAAATAGATGGGGAAATTAAAAGTTTTGCTGATGACACTGTGTTACTTTTTAAGGCCACTGACTGGAACATACTTATCACAAAAGCTGAAGTTGGCCTAAATATTACAAAAAAATGGCTTGATTCTAACTTATTAATTTTAAATATAGATAACACTAAATTCATAACCTTTAGCATAAAATCGAGAGGCCAACCCTCCAAAAACATCTACCTTAAAATAAATTCCTGTCACTCAGCGAGCACCCCATGCAATTGTCCTCTAATCACACAAACCGAAAATATCAAATATCTTGGTATATACTTCGACCGTTATTTAAAATGGGACAGACATATTGAGTCGGTTAAAGGAAAGATAAACAAGTTGATTTACTTTTTCAAAAACATGAGAAATATACTAAACATATTTGATATAAATAATATATACCTCGCAATAGCACAATCTATAATGGAATACGACATTATTTGGGTTATGCCAGTAAAAAATACATAGACACACTGTACAAAGCTCAGAAAACCTTCATAAAAGTAATACTTAAAGTACCAATACTAACACCCACTTCAACCATATTCAAAAAATTCCCAGTGTTGAAGATTCAAAAATAATATTCAAAACAAATACTTACTTTCCTTTACAAGAACCTAAACACATTTAAAACTTCACAAACTCCTCGCAATACTAGAACAAGACATGCACACCAACTACTAATACCAAAAACCAACACATCCTTTGGACAAAAACATTACAGATTCCAGGCTATAAAACTATACAATTCACTTCCAACACAATATAAAACATCTAATCTTACAGAATACAAAAAACAAATATGGAACTGGCTACAATCCTTTTAATATTTAATTTTTTATATTTCACTTTCTTTTGTTGCTATAACTCTGGAAAAATCGATATTATATTTTAATTTTTATTGTTTCTCTGTGTAACCAACTCCACTGTATTGTTTTAGTATTATATAACTTTACAATTGAAAAAGTCCTCCACAACACAGGTGAACTCCTAGCGTGGAGGACAATATACTATACCATTGTAATACAAATATCGTCGCATTAATTCGTAGAATGCGTAACTCCCAAATGTAAAATTTTACAGGAGGCACAAAAAACCTCGTAGTGAAAAAAAATGAAAGACGGCTTATTCTTTTTATTTATGTTTCGAACATATAATATATTTGGAAGTTTATTTTCAATCATTAAACTTTTGTAAGTTAAGGCTTTCTATTTCAAATCGGAGTTAGGAAGTTTACGTAAAAACCGAGAATGGAGATACGCATTTTACAAAAGATACATACTTTTCTGCGAACAGTTTTATGAACAACCTAGCGGAAAATTTGGGAGATAGGAATTTTACATTTACAAAATAAAACACAACAATGTATGTGTATGTCGAGGCAGTCTATTTAGATGCATTTTAATGATTTTAATGATGCGGAAGGTTATCGTTAAAGGAGTGGTAATCCTTTTCTAATGTCTGTTTTAAGTCTTGTAAATGCTGGTACTTTTCCTTCCTTAAGGGATTAAATCTGACTCTCAAGTGAAATCTTCAAACTCTGGAGATCATTACAGATTCGGCGACGGTTTTGTGCTGGGTGAGATCTACACTGACCGGGAGTAGTCGTGTCAGAGATGATGGTTAAGTGACGCTTGGAGTTGATGAAGGAGATTGTAGAAGAATTTGATCTGACATTGTCGATCGCCCTTGTTGTCCTGTAGAAATAAAACTGATGTACTTACTAGGGTTTGCAAGACCCGGGCAAAGAGTAGCCATGACAGGAAACGTTGTGAAAGAGACTCCTCAGAGTGTGAAGATAGGTGGGAGAGACTTGAAAGTGGAACTGGTGAGCAAACATGTGCTTTAAGCGTAGAAACTCTTCATGCTCAGCATCACTTTGGATTAAAGTGAACGCTTCATCTTGCCCGGCTGGTCGATCCCGAGGCGAGAAGAAAGGACGTCGATAGATGCGTGCGTTCCTGCGTACAATGCAGGACAATTGACCCTCCACCATCATCCCATGAAGCGGGTAATCTTAATGTTGTGACAACCTGGAGTCGCTTGGCAGTTGATGTTACTCATTTCGGTAGGAAATGTTTACTCACATTTATCGATTGCGGTCCAAGTAGATTTGCCGTGTGGCGGGAAATCGAGTCAGATAATGCAGCTTCGATTATCAGACATTTGGAAGAAGTGTTTCGGGAAAGAGGCCCGCCCAAAGTAGTTCTCATAGACAATGGTACTGCGTTTTGTTCCTACAGTGTTACAGATAAGTGTAAGAGATGGAATGTTTGTCAAAGATTTTGCGCGGCATACCGACCAGCTGGAAACGGTATAGTTGAACGACATCATCAAACAATAAAGAGAACTGCAGCCAGAAGTGGAAGCGATCCCCTGCAGGCAGTGTTTCGGTACAATCTTTGGCTGCAAAAAGTCAGGATGATCGAGGTATTGCGCTGTCTAGTATAGTTCACACTTTACACTCGTGGAGACACCCTTCTGCGCAAGTGAATATAGAAGAGGAAGTATTGACTGAGCTCTAAGTGGGCGATCTTCTTGCGGTTAAACCAGTAGATGGGAGATGCACATCGTGCATGGAAGGGTGACAGGACTTACTTCAGTCAACAACATCGAAGTAGATGGCATACCAAGACATGTGCTTGACCCGCGGAAGATGCCTGACAGAGAACGGACTGTGTCTGAGGAGAGACGAGATGGAATTGCCGCACGTTCCACCGTAAATATTTTGGGTTTGTTTGAAGAGGACAGTGAAGAACCGGATCCGGATATGCATCAGGAGGAGATCCACTTGCAAAGAGATGGTGACCTTGAAGAAGAGATAATCACAGAACAAGGACCTATTAGGTATTTACGAAACCGCAGAGGCACATAAAACAAGAGAGCTACGGCAGAGTGTCACAGGGTGCAGAAGACGTCAGTTTAGAATACAGATACAAAACACTATTCGTGACTTCACAATTAAAATTAAGGTTATAAAATGTTCAAAATTGATTAATCAACTTATCTCAGTTAATTTCACGGTAAAACTATTACACCGTAAATAAATTTCCTCAGTCAAAAACACAACAAGCGTGCACGGCTCACCGGCCAATACTGAATTAAGGAGTTACGAAGTATTCGCGAGTAAAAATGGCACCATAATTTTACGCAGTTTCCTAATTTGTGTTTATCTAAAAGGTTAATTTTTTTTTAAATTTTCGAGTTTTACTAGTCGATGCGGTTCTAATTTTAACACCAGATGGCATTAAAAACGTATTTTCGAAAAATTTGGAGTTACGCAGTCTACGAATTAATGCGACGATATATTTAAGAATAAAAAATAAAAAAAATGAAAAAAAACCTTCGTTATATACACATCCTTTTGACTGCTTACACAGAAATGTTGCACAGCCCTGTTCACGTAAAACCATTGATTTTGTCAAATATTATGTATATTTGGGTGTTACTATTGACTGCCACATGAAATGGGATGTACACATTACTAATGTTTGTACACGTCTACGGTCTATTGTGGGTAGAATTTATAAAATAAATAATTTTATGCCTATAAGTACTTTAAAATTAATCTACCTATCTCTGGCTGAATCCACAATCCGTTATGGAATCACTTCTTGGGGACATTCTTGTAAAACTAATATAAGTTATATCCAAACATTAAAAACTCCCTTACAAAATTTTTAATCCATAAATATACCAATGCACACAGAAACGACACTAAATTAATATACAAGTCTCTGAATGTTTTACCCGTCAGAGGATTATTGTTTTATAATATTGGAAGTCAACATCTTATATTGTCTGATTCCTTGTATAGGGAAAGAGTTTTCCATAAACATAATACAAGATTTACCCAAAATGAAGGATTGGTTGTCCCAAAATGTACCAATAAATACGGTGAAAGAACCCTAACTTTATTGTACCCAGAATATTTAATAAACTACCAATGAAAATTAAAAATATAAATGATGCACTACTTAACACCTTGTTTCCCTAATTGGAATTCACATTCTAGGGAAATGGAAAATCGTTATAAATTTGTATTACCTTATGTATATTAAAACCATAAAAGTACTTGTTGATTATATTCATTTGATTGTATTCATTTGTTCATATTAAATTCATTTGTGCTTGTTTTGTTATATGAGGCTTATACTGCTTCTTACATATTTATATTTATACAATTCTGTAATTTAACCAACTTATCATTTATTGTTAATTTATCATCAACATTATACATACCTACAAACTGTTTACCATTGTACCATGTTATTGCAAAAATGTTGTTATTATGTACCTGCTGACAAACTAAATAAGTAGTTTATCAGGTTTGAATGAAAAATAAAAAATCACTTTTTGGAGGTGTGTTAAATTATCATTTTGATGACATACCCGGACTCCATTTATATAATATTATTTTCATCTTCCTTCTCATTTCACTGAAAAATAAAATTATGTTAACACTAAGCATACAATGAGTGGAGGAAATCTCGGTCTTGGGATATTTAAGTGTGATGGATGTTAAAAGTGTGTAAGTTAAGCAGAATAGTTACCAACAACCTTTAAATAAAAAGCCGACGTACAATTTTTGATATTACCATCCTGACAAAATGAAAACTTAAAAAGAATCGTTATCGCATGTTTCACTGGTGAGTCAGACTGTACAGTAAAATTAACAATTATATAAACCAAGTTTTAAACATATGAACAAATTAAGTTTTAAATATATGTATAAAAAGTAACACGCTAAATATCATAATCATTATCACCAGGATCGCAGAGCAGATAATACTCGTATCATGCATCTGCGCTTAGTTAGGTGCATCGTGTTGTAACCGCGTGAACTCGCAAGGTTAGTATATACAAGGATTGGGTATTCTCCCCTCCCACCTCCCCTGATGGAGCTAGTGTAGCGCCAAGATAGGGTTTAATACTTCACCGAACATCGCTAGGCTCCTCCCCCGTCAAATTAGTCGGAATAATTACCCCATTGTTAAGCTGATGTTTCTGTAACTTGGCGTAACATTTGGCGACTCTCGGCTTCATCATTATCTAAGTAAGTGGATTATTATGCAAAAACCCCCATGCTAGTCTGCGCGCCTGGTAACTAGTAGTAGGAACTGCTCAGCCGTAGCCCAGCTCTGCGGGCCCGACCAACGCCAACGCGCGACGCCTGGAACTTGAAAATTCAGAATGAGGGTGGGCTTGAAAAATTATGCAAATTATCGGCCACTCTGCTCTGGTTTAATGTCGGGATGGAAATAAACCTGTTTCGACAAACAAAGGCCATAAAGTAAATTGAAATCAACCCAAATGGCGAATACTGATCGTGGGCGTGTGTGTTGTTTCGCACTATTATCTGTTACTTTGTCGGTTTGTACTTTCATTCTTCATCAAACGTAAAATAGTTAGAAATATTTGAATATCTGACAAGTAGCTAAGTACTCGTTTTGTTAATGATAATTATAAACACACAAAAATATGATTTTTGTTTCACCCGTATCATACGTTGCATCAAACGAAAATTCCTCTCAAACATGTAATTTTTACAATGCTATTCTTTTTCTTAATCGAATATAGTGACCTTTTATCACGTAAAGCATTTTTTTATCTTTGCTCTCTCCTAAATATAATATTTTAAAACCTAATCGAGAGTTCTTTGCGAGAGATTCTTTTACTTACTCTTGTCAATGAAGTGACAACATACTGTCAAGTTGAAAACAAATTAATTAATATTATATATTTACAAAAGTAAGTAGAGGTACCTAAGATTTAATCATTGATATACAAGATATACAGTTATTCTACGTTCCAATATTAATATTATTCTTAAAATATTATATATAGTATTAAGAAAACCCAAAAGGAAAAATTAAAACTTAATATTTTCTTTCCCGAGACTGAGGAATATTCATCCTTTTCTCCTACGGAAAAATAAAATTTCATTCCCAAGAAAGAAATCTTGTTTCTTCGAGCCGGATCTTATAGGTCAGGTCCAAAGTGTTGTTGGTTCACTAAAAAAACACCAGATGCCACCCTTGTTTTTCGACGCGTCCAAAACTTTGATTTTTATCCGTCGCCGTCGCCAGAACCCGAAACTTCCCGCAAAACTTTGTTATTGCCCCGAGCGTTTTTCAGTATGTGAGGCGTGCTGCTCCAAAGTTATTTTTCGGGATTGTCACACTTGACGAGGTGTAATGTCTACCCCGAAAAAGGCAGCATAAATGGCCGATTTAAAAAAAAAATAAACCATCAATATTGATGTGCAAATCACACCGCGTCGAGTCATGGTGTTTTTTACGGGAGATATTCGTTTAAGGGCAACTTTTCCGGAGTGTTATCCCGGATAGGCTATACCCTCGTCAAGCCGAGTCTAATCTGCACATTCTTATTCAATTTCGGACAAAAATAACGGCAGAATTAAGGGAGCGTTAAGGGAACGGACAAAAAGTAGTTTTTGCGATACTGCTTTGACTTGCTAAATTAAAAACATTTTTTTCATGTTGAAGACATGAGAGTGCCATCTTTACAACTCACGTTCAGTTCAGAGAACAGTTTTTAAACATTATGTTTTCTTTGATATTAAAAATAGTATTTATTTCCAAGTGACATTTATTGTTAATTTTTTTTGTCTAACTTTAACAGGTTAACAAGCGCTTTTGTTATAATAAAAGCTAGTCTTTCTGTGTAAAGAAACTAAGAAACTAAAAAGAACACAATTTAAAATCTTTTATCACAATTCGCTTTCAAATAACAAAGTTAAGCAGTGATTATTGCGTTGAAGGAAGTTTCGCTTTATCTGTTTGTGGAATGAAGCGAATTCATCGAGTAAACACGGCGCATCGCTTTGATAGAATTCTATTCACTGAAAAATTCAACTCACTTAACAATTAGTCGCGTTTAATGCGATTGAGAAGACCGGAGGAAAATCCAGAATGTACCAATTCCCGATGAGAGATCTTTTATTGTACCGAGTATTGTATTTGAATTTGTTCACGAAACTTGTCCGCATTGAAATGCATTGCAATCGAAAATTTGTGCATCAAGTTTGTAACAATGTTTGAAATCAATGTATTTGTCTGGAGATGTATAACAAGTTTGCTATGTTTTGCAAGATAACAAAAAAATATGCAGTATTGCGAAAGAGATTTTTATTGTTTTTATTTAACAATGCACTGCGCAATGAAAACAGGTTTTCGAAGACGCATATCGGCAAACATATTAAGGTACATTTAGAAATAATATGGACTCAAATATTGCAATGCAAGTGTTAATTTTAACACACTGTGACCTGGAATAGATCATAATAAGCAGGTTAAAACACGTGTAGAAAATAGGCAGAGCTCTATAATCATTGACGAAGATTGAGTTAAGCGAACCTGGTTGGCTGTCATGTATTGATTCATTAAAAGTGATGTATATCTGCAAGTATTTGCTTAAAAATAATAAAATATAAAAAAGTATAAAAAGTATTCGGAAAATTCCTATAGCTGTTTTGTTTTCGACTGTTTTGTCAATATGTTAAGAGACATTACTTCTAATTAAGTTTCCATGTTAAGTAGAAAAAAAAAAATACTGCACATGTGTCTTTTTTATGTGTGAAACCGCACAAGAGTTCCAACTGTTCCCAACCGATTGGAGACAGTGAGACTATGACATCCCCAATGGGGGTATGTTGCGAGGCTTAAGATAGTTGGGAGAACAAGGAGATAGGGAAGAGAAAAGTTGGAAAGTACCTTGCTTTTCAGAAATGATCAATATTTTTCAGAAATCATTTAAAGGAATTCTGAATGGTGGTCTTATACCTTGGCGATACTGAAAGTATCTTCTACCCTGGAATCTGCCGCAAATATACTACATCATATTATAAATTAGTAGTTTGGCCTGTGGCCTCCAGCTTGATGGTCGAGAACATCGCCTCAAAAGCAAGTGAAAATGCCATCACAACCTAACAAAATAAATTAAAAGGAAATTTTCATCATAACAGTTAACTGTTATCCTTGCTAATATTGACGGAAGACATTCTAATGGACGAATCGGAATGTCTAAATTTATATACTTTCGCAAATTTTATTTATTTATAATTCATTATAAAATAATAGCAATAATATTTATAATATATTCCCAGTGAGTTTTTAAAAAACTCATTTCGGGTAAGACAACATTAATTAACATTAAAAAAATAAAATAACTAATTTTTACATAAGAAAACGAATTTAAAAAGGAGTTCAATGAACAGTGTACATAGATTTTAAAATAGACTAGACAGAATTAACAGTTTAATGGAAAATATTTCAAAAGTACATTAAAATAAATAAATAAATACAGAAGTTCTTTTGGAGTTCCCAAAAAACAATATGTCGCTCATTAATAAAACTGCGGAGGAAATAGCTTTTACGAGCTTTTGCCAATGTTTTTTTGTTCGTTGCTGCAAGTTTTAGGTTACTAGGTAATGCGATGTATTGTTAGGAGTTATTTCCAAAATTTAGTCGTGTAAGTAAATGACGATAGGTGTATTTGATTTTGTGATTACATTTTGTGCTGGTGTATGTCGGAATTAAAGACTGTTTAGAGTTGGTGTGTTAAAAGTGTTGAATTATTTGTAGAATTGCAGTTGTAATTTTATATTTTGGCAGAATCGTAAAAGGAAGAATATGTGTCTATGAGTACATATATTTGACATGTGTTTTTCATTGAAGATGATATATATTCCTTAGGGCTCTATTTTGAATGACTTTTATTTCGGATGTTTATTTTTTGGTAATGGTGCCCCAGATACTAACTATATAACTCAGTGGCAGTGGATCATAGCATAATTTGTGGCACGCAGTAGAGATGAGGGGAGCACACCTTGACATCGATAGAGTACACCAGTTATCGAGGAAATTTTGGATTTAACATTTTCAACCGATTTAAGTTCATTTCTCGCATCCACGAGAGGATATAGTATGTGATTAACCCCATATATTTCGTTACTTGTACATGGTGGGGCTTTTCATTTTCAAGAACTTGTCTCACGAATTGTAAGGTAATGGGTTTTTTAACATGCGATTTTTACGATGATAGTAAATCACAGTATCATCAGCGTAAAACTGAAGTTTTTCCGAGATGCCACATTTAGTTATATCATTTATGTAAAGTAAGAAAAGTAGAGGTTCAAGAATCAAGCCCTGTGGCACTGCATATGAAATTTTTCCAAAACCGCTTGGGTTCCCCACCTAACCCAAAAGTTACATTTTCTGTAGAAGTGTTTCAAGGCTTTTTTCAAATTTATAAATAAAGCCGCCACATATTCGCCCTATTCTATGTACCTACTGCTGAATGTTAGAGATGAAATAATCGAAGGTGGCACATTGGGTACTGGAGTTTTACCGAAAGCCATATTGCTGTGGGGTTAGGATATCGTTACTAGAGAAGAATCAGTCTATCTTTGATAATTGTCTCGAACACCTTAGAAAAAAAAACAATAAACTCAACATTGGACGATAGAAATATATTTCTTGTACTCTTCTTTATAAATCGGTATAATTATCGCTAGCTTTAATTGGTTTGGTAATACTCCCGCCTATGAAAAAATTGATAAGTTGGGTTTGGTGCCCGGCTAGATCTACTTTACAGGTTTTAAGAATACATGGTGTTACTCCATCGATTCCTTCCGTGTCATTCGACCTAAACTTCGAGATGACCATTAATAGATCACGCTTATTCGTCATAGGATTGACGTGCCTTTGGTTCTACAAAGATTGTATTCACAGTCATCCGGGAATGATGGAATGGCAGCTGCCAACTTTTCTCCAACTGAGAGGAAAAACTCATTAAATACTTACGGTATTTGACCGAGTTTCAATTTCACAATTATTTACGATGAGAAATTCGAATGTGTTGGTGGGTTTATGTACACGATTAGACAGAATTGAGTTAATGGTTTTCCAAGTTTGTCTTGGGTTAGTTAGGCATTGTTGAAAGCTATTGACATAATATTTGTTTTTCAAACTTCTCCTGTAAATAGTTTTTATATTTTTTAGTTTATTTTTACGTATTGCAAGAGTAATATTACCTGGGTCTTTTTTCTACTGCTTGTGAAGCTCGTTTCGTTCCTTGATTAGAGAATTCAATTTAAAATCAAACCACGGTGTATTTAGATGTTGCCGATTTTCTGTTTTTATTTTTGGTGTGGTTTTATGTTTTTTTTTAAATATTTATGTTTTCTTCTTGAGGTGGTCGGTTTCCTAACTGGTCACTACAAATCTTATTTGGATGCCTCAGAGTGCTCTGTGTTTAGCGGGCGTTTGTGTGGAATGCTGATGCGGGATCTAATTGTTTTTTTTATCGGTGTTTGTATATGGCGTTCAAAAATGATCTAAGAAAAAGGGCAACAGAAGTTTCTTCTTTAAATTTATAGATACATGAAACAATATGTACGTTAACCCCGTATTTCACGTAATCTGTGAATATCAAATCATTCAATTTTCAAACATGATGGTTTAGCTACTTATAGAAAAAAAATCTATAAATTCATTACAACTTATTTGTTAAAAAATAATTTACTTTGTGGCTTGCCCATAGAGCTATGCAATTAGAGACGCTATTGAGTACTAATATCTCATCGAAACGTGTTCCACTATTTGAACGCGATAAGTGGTGCGCTTGGACCGGATTTGGTTGATTTTGTAAGAGCGTTGGAGGTTAATTAGAGGTAAAAAAAGTGGAACCTATTCTATCGTTTCACTTCTCATCTAAATATAATTTATCAATAGGCTTGCCATAGTTACAATCTGATAGTATTATTAGGCTAGCGTCTGAACGATCTAGGCCCTCTGATTGGTCGAATTCAAATCGTATGTTTCGGGTCAATTCCGAATAGGGGGTCTGCACGCAAAATTCAACCACTTTGCCCCTCTGGTGGTATAAGAACGAAGCAAATGACTGGCGCAAATATTTAAATATGCAGCTAACAATACGCATAGTTACGCAAAATTACATGCCCATTAACAAACGTTTAATAAAAAAACTTCTTCTAGAAGCTTATTACTTTGTGATGGCATTATTTATTTTATTGAAACATTAATAACTTTGTTTACATCACTTAATTACATACAACCTCTACATGTTTCATGAACGAAGTTCACCTCATCAGGAGTAAGAAATATAGATTAAAATAGGAAAGAAGAAGTGGAAGGAGGGGCGAGGGGTTAGAGTGGGCGGGGTTTATCAGAATTAGGAATTTCAATATCGTTAGACAGGAAAGACCAGTTGAGTGGGAAAATATTTAAAAGAGAGTTTATTAAAAAAAATCTTGTTAATTATATCTGCTGTTATTTTATCTATTTCCGTTGTATATCAATGCATATGTACGCAATAAAATTTAAGCATTATATTTATTTATTTATTGGACAATTTGTATAGCGCCGCTTATGTGAGATAGCACCTCAGGGGTGCTATATTGTAATAATCTATTTGCAATATATACTCACCCTCTATCTGTGAATGACATAATATCTACCTAATAAATGTAACTGTTGTTAGTATTACTTAAACTGGGTGAAGTCTTACCAAGTGCCGCCCGTAGGGCCTAGCAGCAGAAAAAACATGCGGAGCGGGTTTTTAACTGCTAGTTTCATATAATTTAATTAATTTAGATTAGGTTTATATTGTCTTGAAGAATGACACCTACTGCTGAAATCGGTGGATCAATATGTTAAAATAAAGAGACTTAAGATAAAACGATGTGTGTATATTATGACCAAAATTTCATTAAAAATTTCATGAATGGTTTGTTTTGCCTTTGAATATTAATGTTATACACGTCAAATAAGCTACAAGTTGCAAAGTTTCGGAAGATAGACGTATTTTTGAAGAAAAAATAAAAGATTTGGTAATAATAAAGGAGTAAGAAGATTAACATGACAAGCGTGGCCAGCTGTCTTTAGAAACATTGGTAAACAAAGTTAAAAATCAGGGTCTTTGAATGACTCGTCGTAACCATAATATCCACGAAACAAACAAAAACGAGTGTTGAAAAAGAAAAAGTAAAATATTTATTGCTCCTTGAAAGTGATTGTCCCGAGTTGATTGCGTCTTTTCAGTGAGAAAATGGCCCAATGGAAGCGAGCGCGGTGGTGTCGCTTTCAAAGGCCGCTTAGGATATGATAAAACCGTAATCAGACCAACTTCTCCCGTTTTCACACGAATGCAACCATGTTATACCTCCTCGTATACTCAGATCATGCTTTCATTGCCGAAAACTGACTTTTTCAACATTTTATTCTGACTGCAAAAATTCCTTTAAAAATGAGAAAAATATGGACATTTTGATTTTCAAACCTCCTGAAATTTAAAGCTGAACAAATGTTTTCCATGGCATCTTCCATGTATTAGATACTTGAAGATTTTCAGCAAATTACAGTTTGAGTTACAGCCATCTACTGTAACCATCAAATATATCAATTTCAGTTGTCTGTGATGTGGATTTTTCGTGAGTGAAATTTTTACGATCACTTTCAAAATAGTAACAGTTATATGCAGAATAATTCAGACAAGCGATAAAGTAAGTACCCCCTTACAAATATATTATTTTTAACAGAAAGTTATTTTTAATTTATTTTAGAAATTTTAATAATAATAAGTAAACCGTGATTTTTCCCGGTTCTGCGTCTTGACCAATTTCAAGTAGCTTTTTTTTACCAGATAATGAAGGTAAAACATTTATTTCCTTTATTTGAACAGAAAAATTTTGATCATCTCTCCAATTTGGGAACGAAAATTGCGTGAATCCTGGCACAAATAATTTATAAATACTATAAGCTTCACAAATCCTACAATAATTTTTCATGGGTGTGCTCCAGTAAAGTGTAAAATTTAGAACAGGTTTTCTCGATATATTCTGAATGACTAATATTTTATCAGGAAATTGGCACGCTATCACGTTTTTTAACACGGTCATTTTTCTCCGTGTGCATACAAATGAAATGTTATACAACTGCTGCCGTACGTATAAAGTGAACAGAACATCTCCACAACACACCCTTTTTTAAAATTAACCTAAAAATAGGCCCTGATTAAAATAATTTTCCTCAGCGCCTATTTCATCTTTGGAGATGCTGTGTGGAGGGTCTTTTTAAGGAAAGGAAGTTCTTGGGAGGAAAAGGGTATTAGTGATGGGTAGGATTCAAGGGAGCAGTATGTCCAGGAGTGACCGACATATGATATATCATTGACTTGACTTGATGCGGCGCAAGGCGATGAGTCAAGCTGGACAGGTCAAAGAGTCCAGCCTTTCCCGATACGGCGTGCCACGGAGCTGAAGGGTATGCGCATTCAGAAAACACCTCATCCGATAAACTAGTAGCCATTTTGTATTGGCAGTTCCAAAGTTTGAACATTTATATGCATGTTTATGGAACTCCAAGTTTTCCATGATAGATTATAAAAATAATAATAAAACACAACAAAAAAAAGTAATTAAATAGTGTTTTTTCCACGCAAACATAATTATGTCGTCATATTTCAAAAAATATAATTCTGCTAGATCATCTTAGAAAATGCATTAAACCTACCTATTTCGTATTTTCAATAAAAAATCGAACAGAATTTCTGTTCTAGTTACTTCCCCCCGGCACAAAGTGTTCCGTCGGGTAGATGATGATCTTATTTAAATGCAATTATTGGTGATAAACTAGAGTGCATCTCTCGGGGATTTTCATCTGAGAAGATGAAGCAATGCTTTCAGAGATTCAGGGCTTGCGCATCCATAATAAATAATATTTGCATTTTCAAGATCCCCCAAGTGAGGTTTCATGGAAAATCGATGAAGAAACCTTATTTTAAGGAAAGCAACACACACTGAGAGTATGTCGACGGCTTTTAAACGAAAATGATTCATTTGAATCTAACGCGGGTGGATGCGTGTTCGATTATCTTCGTAAAAAGGCACAAAAATTATTTTAGGTAGTTTGTTTTATTACAGAACACTATTATTATGTTACCTGTTGACTAATTTAATTTTAAGACGTTATCAAATGAGCTTTCTGCAGTATCGTCGAAAAGACTGTAAATATAAAACTGTAAATATAGAAAATATAAAACTTTAATTCTGGAAGTTTAAGAGAATGCGGTAAGTGTGGAATAAATTCCGAGATTTTTTACAAGCAAACGTGTAGTTTTTAAGACTTGGTCTTGAGTTCAATAGCTCGGCTGTGAAAATACTTTCTGGTTTCTGTGTTTCCTACCTCCTACAACACATTCATTCAATCACATTACAGGTTCACTCCTTCCTTTCCTCAAAAAGACAAACCACACAGCATCTGCAAAGACGACAGGATTTTGTAATATTTGCAGTCCGATGACGTTCTCCGATGAATGGCACAAATGGTACTTGATGATCCATTTATTTATCCAAGAATAAACACAATTTTAAATGCTGTTTTTAAACATGTCATAAAAATTACATTAAATTAGTAACCAAAATTATAGTATTTATGTTCAAAAACATCTTTCCAAAACAACGTTGAAATTTAAGCATTCACCCATAACATATTTCACGTTTTCGACTGACCCCATTAAATCCAATATTCCAGCTTATGTTGGCATTAAATTTACTTGTTTCGAAAAATCTTTCCACAGACATTCCTTTATTTCTCGGTGTGTATCAGTTTTCCCAGATTTGAGCCAATGGCAATGCACGGATGACGTGTGAACTGTGAACCGAGAACCCGGCGGCATTCCCGTTTATTCAATCTCACTTGTTCACCGCCGAGCGGGCTGCAATGCAGTTTATCTCCCGGGCAGGCGCCGGGAAATAATCACACAAATATCTGATTTATTTTCTTTGCCCTCCGATAGCCCCGTCGTTCGAATGCTGGAAAAATAAAGTATTAAGGAATATAAAAGAATATTACGTAATTGGATTTCAAATGATATTGATGTTTTTGAGCTGACGGATACAACAATTGATTTCAAAGCGTAATGCTCTCTTTAACACATAGTATATAAATGTCGAGGAAAATTTAACTCGTTCTTCGCATTAAATGAATATTCATTCAAGTCAACGCTCTTCTTTCATAGTATTATTTTGATGTTGAATTAATTCGAAATCGTGTTTTATTTTGCATAAATTGAAATAGTGTTGTAATGTTGGTTTATTTATTTTGACAACCGATGTACAGTGTTTTGAGTTTGCAAAAATTGGATAATACATTTAAATATTCTAAAAAACATGATTTGCTAGATCACGATGATTCACGATCGATTACATTAGTTATATGAAAGACTACAAAATGTTGTTGTTGTATCTATCTGAGTAAAGTGCTCTTATTGTGTATGTTATACATAGATTCTTTGAAAAATTCGATTTCTTCTATTTCTAAGGCATTCAATTCCCTCTCAGTTTCTGCCTATCAGAGTGGTTACAAGAACTCTAGGCCAATGTGATAATAAAATGAGATGAAAATAAGCACAAGAAAGTCTAAATGGTTTTTCTAAAAAACTCGAATAAAGACCGTTATCCTCAAAATTGTTATCTAAGAATAATGAAATTTAATGATTTTCGCCATTACAGCTGAGTAACCACCATTGTTATCCATTTGATAAAAACTTTTGGAGTAAATTCACCACGTGTGAAAAACAACCTCTTAGCCGACATAGTCTTTTTCCATTAGCCTCTTTTTCGCCCTAATCCTTGCTCGAGCAACGCAAACTTTATCGAAGGTGGGCTCTCCATAAAAAGGTAAATGTTTATCGATGGATGAAATAATGATTCCCTTAAAAAACAGAGGCCTTTTATGAAATATGTTAAAATAACTACATATTCGTTATTATTGGTATGGTGTAACCCCGATGCAGAAGAATTTATTGCAGTTTGTTTACTCGCTTCAAGGAAACTCTCGGCAGTATAACTAAAGGCTCGAACTTTGTTTTATCGGGTGTCTGTTTCAGGAAATCGAAAAAAACTAACGCCTGAAAATAGCTACTTTATACGGAGAGAGTTCTGAAAATACACCACTGAAAATAAGCAGATGCAGCGGAAATTTCCAACGACGCTTTTTTTTTTTTATTGTTGATACATTTTTTTTACAATATTTCATATTTCAATTTAGTAATGTTGGCCTCACTGGGTTGTTTACCCGTGCTGTTGATTTTGGAGTTCAGAAAAAAATATTATACTTGCATTTGTGACACAGTTTCTCAATAGTTTTTAAAAATTTAACAATTTATGTATAAAGTGGAAAAAGAAAAATGAACGTCCCGATTCATTTGAAAAAGGACCACCACTGCTTAAGAGTTTCACCCCTATCAATTTACCTTAATAAATCAAATTTCGATCTAGTTCACCATTTATCGGGCCAACTAGTAGCCAATTTCAACCAATTTTCTGTTTGATTGAGGATTGAGTCTTACTCCCCAGGAACTGGCTCCTTAATTGCTGTGGAATTTCCTTTTGACATGTCTTAACTTAACTTAATTTTTGGACTGCTGTCGAAAAATCTCCCAACCTCGCCAAATGCCGATATTTACCGTATATTCACTGCTGTAATGTCATACGATTTTAGAGAAATGCGTATGTGTCCGTTTGTGCGAACGTTTTAGCGAACAAAAGTTGATATATACATATTATCAACAGCGAGTCCAAAAAGAAAATTTGCCGAGTTTCATCTCTATTGGACGTCGGGAAGTGGGTTAATTTCCGCTTCCAAGATTTGCATTCATCAATTCTTGAAAAAAACGTGATATTCATCTAGATGTATTTAAAACCTGTTAATTAACGGCTGCAACATAGAAGTTCACAAGAAAGTCTAAATGGTTTTTCTAAAAAACTCGAATAAAGACCGTTATCCTCAAAATTGTTATCTAAGAATAATGAAATTTAATGATTTTCGCCATTACAGCTGAGTAACCACCATTGTTATCCATTTGATAAAAACTTTTGGAGTAAATTCACCACGTGTGAAAAACAACCTCTTAGCCGACATAGTCTTTTTCCATTAGCCTCTTTTTCGCCCTAATCCTTGCTCGAGCAACGCAAACTTTATCGAAGGTGGGCTCTCCATAAAAAGGTAAATGTTTATCGATGGATGAAATAATGATTCCCTTAAAAAACAGAGGCCTTTTATGAAATATGTTAAAATAACTACATATTCGTTATTATTGGTATGGTGTAACCCCGATGCAGAAGAATTTATTGCAGTTTGTTTACTCGCTTCAAGGAAACTCTCGGCAGTATAACTAAAGGCTCGAACTTTGTTTTATCGGGTGTCTGTTTCAGGAAATCGAAAAAAACTAACGCCTGAAAATAGCTACTTTATACGGAGAGAGTTCTGAAAATACACCACTGAAAATAAGCAGATGCAGCGGAAATTTCCAACGACGCTTTTTTTTTTTTATTGTTGATACATTTTTTTTACAATATTTCATATTTCAATTTAGTAATGTTGGCCTCACTGGGTTGTTTACCCGTGCTGTTGATTTTGGAGTTCAGAAAAAAATATTATACTTGCATTTGTGACACAGTTTCTCAATAGTTTTTAAAAATTTAACAATTTATGTATAAAGTGGAAAAAGAAAAATGAACGTCCCGATTCATTTGAAAAAGGACCACCACTGCTTAAGAGTTTCACCCCTATCAATTTACCTTAATAAATCAAATTTCGATCTAGTTCACCATTTATCGGGCCAACTAGTAGCCAATTTCAACCAATTTTCTGTTTGATTGAGGATTGAGTCTTACTCCCCAGGAACTGGCTCCTTAATTGCTGTGGAATTTCCTTTTGACATGTCTTAACTTAACTTAATTTTTGGACTGCTGTCGAAAAATCTCCCAACCTCGCCAAATGCCGATATTTACCGTATATTCACTGCTGTAATGTCATACGATTTTAGAGAAATGCGTATGTGTCCGTTTGTGCGAACGTTTTAGCGAACAAAAGTTGATATATACATATTATCAACAGCGAGTCCAAAAAGAAAATTTGCCGAGTTTCATCTCTATTGGACGTCGGGAAGTGGGTTAATTTCCGCTTCCAAGATTTGCATTCATCAATTCTTGAAAAAAACGTGATATTCATCTAGATGTATTTAAAACCTGTTAATTAACGGCTGCAACATAGTAAAACGGCCGATCATGGTTTTATTTTAAGCTGTAAAAATGATTAAAATGAGGCCACGAATAGAAAAAACTTAATGTAATGTTTGAATGCGGACTAACCAAGATGTGTTTGCCAAACTTCATATTTCTATGATTGTGGATGAAGCGAGAAGTGTATGCTTGACATCTTATTTAATTGAATAAATTTTTATTAATATTTTATCTTCCCAAACTTGTGCTCCTGGTTTATTACAATTTCCTAAAAACTTTTTTTTTCGCAGAAATGGCGCTGTAAAAAATATATAGAGGAAAAAATAGTCTTACTTAATTTAACGGCCGGCGTGGTCTAGTGGTATACGCTTTTGACTACAGATCCGAAGGTCGTGGGTTCGAACCCGGCGTGCGCAAATAAATTTTATTTGATTAATTTGTGTTATTTCACAATTAATTAATTTAAAATAATATATAGTATATTTGCGGCACGTTCCAGAGTGGAAGATACTCTCAGTATCGCCCTGGTGTAAGACCACCATTCAGAATTGAAACGTTGCTTGAAATGGCTTTAGCCGTGTTTGGTGACCAGATCTGAATAGCCAGGTACTTCCCCACCTTCCTCTTCCCCATCTCCCTCCCCTCCCCAATACCCTCAGCCACACAACATACCCCAATTGGGGATGCCATAGTCTCACTGGCTCCAGACGGGAGCAGTTGGGACTCTTGTGAGGTATTCACTATAAAAAAAAAAAAAAAAAAAAAAAAAAAACTACTTTAAAAAATTATCGAAAAATATTTCGTATACAATACGCAAGTAAATTAAGTAAGGAAAATTATTTGTTCTCCGCTTCTAAGTTTGTTCACAAAACCTGAATAGTACATTACATTTAAATAAACTAATAGCAGCCACATCATTATTAAACAATTAAGATAACAATAATTTGGGGAAAACAGACTTCAAAATACTCCCACAGAATATGAAATCTATTGTCACAATTATTTTATCAGTAAATCGGTTTAACCGGTAATAAATCATTTTAAATTGGAAAGGGGTAAAATAGAATCATATAAATAAGTCGTCTAAGTTTGAAAATGGCCTTAAAAGCCGAAACAGCTGCAACGATAACAAAAACCAAAAAATACTTGCAGAACTTAATAATAATATTATTAAATTTAAAAAAAAAATACGCAAGGTACTTGCTTACAAAAAGTATGAATCATAATTATTATTAAATAATTTTTTTTCAAATGTCGGGATTTGAATTAAGCATTACTGACTATTTTTCGATAGGTAAATGAAAAATCTTTAGCATTTTATTTGGACCTAATTTATTTTATTTTAGTACCTTCCTACCTACTTCATATCCAGTACCATCCGTGTAAGTAAGTACCTGCAAATAATTTTATTTAAAGAATTGAAAATAAATATTTCCTATGCGTTTTAGTACTGCCGTGAACAATTTAATCGAGCAACACCGAACTTTTCTAATTTTTGTTTCCGTGAATGGAATATCGCGCCAGACTCCAGCGGATGGAAATAGTATTGAGGGCGTATTCACCGCTAGACGCTGGATGTCTCTGTCAAAAACTTGGGATATGAACGTTTTTTGTTAGGGTGGCATCTTTCGCCATTTTTCGATACCTCAAAAGCTTAAAACGTTATCGTGGAATAGTTTGAATGGAAAATAGTTAATGCAACCTATTACTAACCTTCTCGATCTTTCTGACCGCGATATTTTTAAACAATTTTATGGGCAGGGTCGGTTTTTTCTGAGCACTATCGTATTTGTGAGAACCAATTTTTTCTTTCGATCCGACTTAATAAATAAACGTACGTGGGCGATTCATCTTGGCTGAATCGATATTCGAGGCAAACTGAACCTTGAAGACTTTCGAAATGCGGGCGAGAAAAGTCGAAAAAGCGAGAAAAATAAAGGTCGTTTTTCCGAGACAGAATTTCCTGAAAAATTAAGCAATTTTACTGATCGTATATATATCGTCATTTCGAGAAAAAATATAACTAGATCTATGGTAATCGGAGTGCAGCTAATAAGAACTGCATAATAATTTTCTTCGCTCAAGTATCATATCATATCTGTCGCTCCAATTATTTTGTTCAAATATGAAAAGAATTACCAAGGATTACTGCCGAAGCTGAAATCTCATGCATTAATGCCGTACGTTCATTCTATTATATCCCCTTAGTTTTGCAAAGAATAGCTTTATCCAACAAGACCTAACATGGCGAGAAAGAAACTGCTTCCACTGCAAAGCCTCCCCAGAGAGTCTCAGTGAAAAACTAACATGAACTAAACAGGTACCACAACGTTAAAATATTGAGCTTAATTGCGCAGAATGTTACGTAGATGGGATATTGCGGGAATTTCTTCTTTGTAAAAGATAACGAGACCGGAAATAATTTGAAAAGGAACGAAATTCTTTCAATCGCGTGCACTCTTTGCGAATGAAAGTGACTTTATAATGACATGGCGACTTGAACATCAATGAGAACAGCGGGATTGATGTGTAATTGTTTCTCTCTGGATCGCTAATGGTTTAGCAAAATTTTATCATACATTTCAACAGTTAAACGATTAATAAAATGTAAATCCATTTTGACCACTGTTTCGATAGATCAATCGTATTAATAAGCACATAACGTGATTGCATAAAATCTTATCACTTACTCTATCTTTGACCTCCACCACGAAGAAAAAAATAATCGTAATTATCACCTCCTGGTTTTTTGTCGTGTGAGCGTGAAAAAAGTTTTAAATATCTATTTATTTATTTATATATAAACGCATAAAAAGGCTTTTACATAAAAGTTATACATGCTGCAGTGTACATAGGAGAATATCTGTATTATACAATAGATACTGACAGTAAATCGATGTAATACATTGTAAAGTAGGTACAAAATACACAATTGTAAAATTGTGATTACAAGTATAATGAGAAAATATTAAGAAATAATAAAATAAGAAAACTAAATGAAAATAAACTATATATATATATATTTTTTTTCTTTATTCACAAAAAATATATTTGGATACAGGTTTTTTACATGCTTTTCGACTACCACATTAGACACATGTCCGTATTATGGTAGTCGAAATTTGTGTATAATTATATAAATGTAATACATGATTCATTCAGTTGTAAAATAGGTATAGGTTAAATAGGTTTAACTGAAAATAAGAAAGAGATGAAAATAAAGATAAATTAATTAATTATTTTAAAAAGAAATTTTAAACAGAATTGAAATGAAAAAAAAGAATAATAAAGCAAATGAACTTATTTTAATGATATGAGGTAATCTTTAAAATATTTCTTTCCTTTATAAATAACCAATTCTGAATATTTAATATTAAGAAATATTAGTAAAACGTAAGAGTAACATAAAGTCAAAAATAAATTACAACAACACTACATGACAAAAAATAGATATTAGACAAAACATTAAAACAAAATATATTCGATTAAATTGATTGTGGTTCTTCCAAAATGAAAAATGACAAAAAAAGATACAAACAGTTTTATAAACCTGAGATTTTAACTTACAATCTTTAATTCATGGTAATATTTAATTTTAATACGAATTTTCATGGATAACGGCTTTATATTTTTCTTCCACTATTCGTATAAAAATAATAGATCTGCTCCGCCAACAATAAAACAAAATCTATTTATACGAAGGAAAGCGTGGAATTGATTTTTGTACAAATGGACAGTTTTATTCCGTAGCAAAATGAAATTTTCTACATATGACCTTCAAAAAAAGAGGAAGGTCACGTCTCACCGGGGACATGAGCTAGTAAGCAATAAATATGCAATATTGTAAAGAGTCAATAACGCCGATTCCTGACATAAATACTATATAACATTCCAAGGGATTAGTTCTTATTGTACCGGTTGGAAGATACCCGTCATAAGGTGAAACCGGTCCGGCCACTAAAAGAGAGTTATAAATATTGATTGTAATGAAGATGTTTTATTTAAAAAAAGGTCACATTTAACGTCAGCACACAACGCACGTAGCAGTGCAGCCCATATAATATGTACAAGTAAAATGTTCTGAAGGGGCATTGTTTGTAGCCAGACTTCCGTGACGATGTGCAGAAGAGAAGTGAAGTAAGGAGAGGTCCTTCAGCGCTGTCTGCTGCGCGCCTCTAAGATTCAAGACTCGACTAAAAACAAACACTACACTTTTCCATGACAATATTTTTTTCTTCGTTGTCAAGAAACTGCTACATTGTTTTCAGTTTTTTTGTTTGTTTTGTTTTCAAATAAAAAATTTGCATGTAAGGAAAATAAAATATATTTTTTTCTGGAATATCACATCAATTAGGTGGTGACCAAATGCAATACGAATAATTTGAGTATTTTTCTGTATAATTAAGGTTCTTTTTAAGATGCCCTCTTCTATGAGAGGAGGTTAGATATCATTTAAGGGTTCTTGGCCTTGTATATCGCAGCCCGAAACAACTCGGTGAAACTGGATGACAGGACCACTCACGTAGGTAAGTTTTGAAGCCGTGAACAGCCTTGCGATAGAAAGCTTACTCCGAGGTCAGCAATATGTCAGACCTGGTTGTATTCGCGTCATTAATAACTTAATTGACAGCTCTGCCATTGTCGCCACCATATAATTTTATGTATCAACCAGGAACACAAGACAAATATCCATCATTCTTCTGTAATACATACACAAACATCTATCAGACACACTCACTAACCAATAATGGGGGTAATATTGATATATTACGTGATACGATTTGTAGAATTAGGTATAATCCATATCAGCACATTGTTAAATTCTACGAATTATATTAGCGCTTGTAATGTAGTTTTAGTGATTTGTCTTATATGAAGTATTGTTGTAGTGTTTAATTTATTTTTATTCTTTAATAATATATTTTCCTATTTAGTTTATTTATTAATATATTTTTAAATTTATTTTTCATTATATTCTCATTATACTTGTAATAACAGTTTTATATTTGTAAATTCATATTTCTATTTTGTACATTCTAACGTACTACATAATGGATTACAAACTGTTATTATTTCCCATATAATACATATATTCTCCCATGTACACTGCATCGTATATCACTTTTACGTGAAAGCCTTTTTAGACGTACCTATAAATAAATAAAATGAACGCTCTTTTATTATACTCTAAAATCATGAAAATCGAACTCTTTTATGGCGTATATTTTGTAATAAAAAAATAACAATAAAATAGATCACATCCGTACTACATATTTCCTTTACCTTAGAAAAGTAATAAAAAATATTCGAGTAGGGTATTTTGGCTTCAAATCCAAAAATTAAGTTTTGCATGAAAAAGACAGCGCAGCTGTTTCTCATAGTATAGTTTATATCGTGAGTTTACTCTTCGTATTTATTAATAATGAACGGCCGACTAGCAGTAAATAACTTATTCTCACTAGTTCTCAGAATCTACCACGAGCCGGACTTCGACGTAAAATCAAATTCGGAACAAGTTAAATAAATAGGCCTCCATCTAGCCGTTAAATTCTACCCGAGCGCATATTAACTGGAAATGTATCAAACACAGGCCAGTCGAGAAGTTGTCTTACAGGAAGCTCAAAGTTATGCTCTTAATATCGCAGCCACCTATCACTGCAAACTGTGACACCGTGTCGCTAAACTTGGCTACTTATTTCCCATCTCAACTGGAGATAAATACGGCGGAACACTGGGTGATAAAATAAATATATGATTGCACAAGTTTCAGACTAACCACGATTCCAGCAATGGATACGACCGATCTTTTGACCGCCGTTAGTGATGGTGCTTGTAAAATTACTTATGTCGCTGATTTATTCGTTTTCATTCTTTGTAGATTGTAGAGAAGCCAATGAAGAATGAATTGTTTTATTGTGATATTTTGTAGATTGTATTATAGAGAGGTCAATGAAGAATGAAATGTTTTATTGTGATATTTTGTAGATTGTATTATATTTTACTTGATGTAAACTTTTTCGTGACAAGAGTCAGAATAACAGAAAAGTATGAACAATACATAAATGTGAATAAAGCAAGGAGTGTTTCCTAGACGGAGTTTTGCAGTGGTCGACTATCTGTGCCTTTCCCTGCGGGGAATGACCCGTAGGTAATTAGAATCTTTTATTTTAATTCACTGATCTATGTCAGATGGTTGAACTGTTTTGTTATGATATAATAATTTAAATCTAAATAAGTTTTGTAATGTTAGAATTGTGGTAGGTATGTTAAATGTTATGGCAGATTATAAGTGGGAGCAGTGTGCGGCTCCTATGCCTCCAAGCGGAGAAAAGGGTTGAAGGCTTATTTATTTATTAATAAAATAGGCGCCACTGGGTTCCTATACAAGGAAAACCGGATCTTCAGTATATAAGAGCAGAGAGTTCTATCTTCAGGGGATTGGGGACTGCTTTTCGTTTTAGTTCAAGGATATTTTAATAAAATAAGATGACTTTGAGAAAAAAATTAATTTTTATAATAATATTATTATTATTAGATTTATAAAAACAGTTTATTTTTAAACAAGTTCTGCTGTGTAATTTTTATTACGCGTGACAGCTGTTTCGCCCCCTGAAGACATTATCAAAACGTAAAACATAAAACTGTTCGCTGAAAACGAACTTAAATTATTTACGTTTTCAAAAGTCGCAGATTGTCGCAGGTTTGTAAGAGTGTAAGAGTGTAAAAGTATAAGAGTGAAAGAGTGGGCCCATCTTGACGATGACTCATCGTTATGATCCTCCAATTCGACAATTTAAATACCGATTAATGTGCCCACGCCATTCTTATGTATATAGGAGTGTAATCATTTTACAACTGTGATATTATACTCGTATAATGAATGTTCAGTTTTATAAAATAAATTATTTCATTTTCAATTCTTTTCTGAAAAAGTTCTGTTTGATCGTTCCGAAAAATTGCATGACAATGTTTTTAATGTGCTATGCTCGTGTGATGACTGCGAGCCAATTGATGATGACGATGTTATTAATGTTTGTGTAGTGACTGCGAGCCAATTGATTAAAAACTGCATGACAATGTTATTAATGCTCTTGTGGTGATTGAGAGCCAATTGATTAAAAAATGCATGAAAAGGTTATTAATGCTCGTGTTGTGACTGCGAGCCAATGAATTAAGAAAATGCATGACAATGTTATAAATGCTCGTGTTATGACTGCGAGCTAATTGATTAAAAAATGCATGACAATGTTATTAATGCTCGTGTTGTGACTGCGAGCCAATTAATTAAAAACTGCATGAAAATCTTATTAATGCTCGTGTGGTGATTGCTAGCCAATTGATTAAAAAGACAATTAAAAATCACGTAACATATTGTGAACCTATGTAACGCTGTAATTTGGCGGAAAATTGTTTCAGAGGCATAGTCAGCCAATAATTAATCAACGGAATCAACTTATTACCGCAGCCCGAGCATTTTAAAGTGGTGGCATATGATTAATGAGCTAACTTTTGCATCCCTTAGCGTAGTACTGGCTGCTATCAACAGACGCTGAGAGTGATCTCTTCAATTGGCAGGAACATGGGACTTTGAACAAAAAATACCTTGCTTATGTTGCTTTTTGTGAAAACAAGCACGATCTCCGTGGTCAAGCGGTAGTGCTCGAGATTAGCAATCCGTAGGTCGCGGGATTAAATCCCACCGTGCGCAAAACACATTTAACTTTATGAATTTGTCATGTTTCAAAATTAATTAGTTTATAAAGTGTGGAGAATTGTACATGCTGCATGTTCCAGAATGGAAGATACTCTCAGTATCGCTCTGGTAAAAGACTATCGTTCAGAATTGAAATGTCTTTAGCGGTGTTTGATGGTCCGATTTGGATAGCCAGGTAGTTCCCCACCTTACCCCAATCTATTTCCCTTCCTTCTACCTTCAGCCTCACATACACTAATTAAAGATGCCGTTGTCTCACTGTTTTCCAACTCTTAGAAGCAGTTGGGACTCTTGAGCGGTATTTACGTTTTAAAAAGCTACCAGAAGGTTGTGGAATTCAGCTCTGGAGTGGAATTAAAAGTTCAGTGTTGATTTTAGTCTCGTTTGTGCCTTCCCTTTTATAATATCACATTTATAATATGTTATTTTCCAATTGCAAATAAAATTTCAAATTTAATGTATTTTTTTAAGCTTTACAAGTTTATTTCGCAAGCACATATTTAATATATTTTTTTAAGCTTACCAGTTTATTTTGCAAGCACATATTATTTTGGGGTCTTTCATAATGTTTTAAGAAGTAAATATTTTTAAAACTGCTTATAATAGAAGTTAGTAAACGCAAAACAGGAATATTTTACGTATGCATTTGTAATACTATGATACCACACATTTTTATATTTAAATTAATCAATACCTGAGCAGTCTCTTTTTACAGAGTCAAGTCACCGTACAGCGGTCCCATTGTACATTGGTTCGAAAAGACGCTTGAAAACGTTCCCATCTTGTGCCGTGGCTTTGGTTCATTGCTGGACCAATCTCTCCTCGTATTTGCTGTATTTGTTTTCATTGCTTTATTTGAGGCAACTGACTAGAAATATTTTCTCTGGAATTGCCGAGTAAATAATTTACTTAAATAATTTCAAATTCACTTCTTGCATCATTTAAAATTGAATGAAAATATATTTTTTAATTAGAACTTTATTTCAAACATTATCTTTCTATAAAAAAATATCGACATGCTTCAAAACCAAAGATTTCCCCACAAGGACACATAAGTAATATTGAAAACTATGTCAAAAGAAAGATTTTTTTCGAAAATGAGGTTGGAAATTTCCGAATCCGATTATTACATTAATGACTGTACGGTTTAGAATTGTTGTAAGAGGAAGTGGCGCCCTCTGTTATTTTTGAAAAGAACCGTTGAAGTTTTCAAACCGCGGCAGCAGGTTTTTATTTGATATTTATTATTATTACTCAAACTTAACTATTTTTTATTTTTATTTTCCGAATTTATGTCCTGGTTAAATCTTCTCCACAGGAAAAAACTAAACCCTTCCACACACTTTTCCACAAATCAACATTATGCAATTTCATTATTTAGGCAAAATAAATACAAAAAAGTACAAGAGCAACACGTCAACTCACCAGAGATCAAATGGGAAAATAATTCACCGACTCCAGATATTTTCATATCAGAGGATTCGGCTCGGTAGAACTCCTAACAGGGCCTATAAATCCTACTGATCCCTCAACATAAATATTTAAAAAATCTTTCGTAATCCTACATGTATTTAAAATGACTGTTTTTTAAAAATTTTTTATACAATTTCTTTTACAGATCTAATACGCCTAAATTTTCAATGAGAGAGCTAGATATAATGCCAGTAGCCGAAATAACAAATGGTAATATTTTTATAGTCTGAGAATGCCCAATTCTTTTAAATTAAATTCTTTTTTAGTAATATTTCTAGAATAATTATCATTTAAATGCACATGATAATGTTGCTTTGAAATGATTTTGTTAAGTTTCAAGTGTATCTATCACCTAAGAAAAATAAATATCTACATACAGGATACACGCGTAATACGCGTGGATCATGGATCTTATGTGTACTATGCAAACGATGAAATCTAACTCTATGAAATTTGTACATAATTTATTATTTAATTTTTTGTTTAATTAAAAGAAAATCTTAAACTCACAATATCACTTTTATTACTAGCATTAAAACTATGAAATGTCAATTTATTTAAAAAAAAAAACAAAATAATGTACCCTACTTATTGGGTTAGTCAAAAAACTTTTTTTTCTAAGAAAAAGAATTCTTGGAACTAGAATAAAATCAGGAGATTCATGGGATTTGTGCTTTTCAAATTAATGTAAATCTATGTTAGGGGAAAAGCGTGTTAAAAAGGAAGTTTGGATTGTTTGAAAACGCAAAAAAAAAATATTATTTAGGAAAAATCTTACTATATGAGGAACAATTTTTCTTTTAAACTAATACTGAGGGTTATACCCATAAATGTAATATATCATTCAAAAGGAAGTTAATACTAATATATCTCAACGAAACATTAAACAGAACAAGATACAAACATATAAAAAGATAACACAATACAAAGGTAAGACAGTGGTTAATACTACTGTCCCGGTAAAACAAGAGATCCTGGATTCGATTGCTATTTGTAACCGTGTCACATTTTTCTGTATCTTGTTCTGTTTCATATTTTGTTTAGATGTATTTGTAATATCTCATTTTTTTAATGACAAATTATATTAATTTAGTTATCACCGTTTAATACTTCGCACTGTTAGAAGCTACTAAAAAGCAAGCCATGGAGTACAAAAACACCTAAAAATATAATATTAAATAAAAATTCTTATAAAAACGAAGCTAAAATCACTGCATTTGCAAATTTTTATAGTTATCGACGTCTTCAAGAAAGTTTAATATTTAAGGTGAAAATTTTTGTCTTCACTCAACTTGTTTTTAAAATAATGATGTTAATTTTGTCCTAAAAGATAAGGTATTTTTTTGTATACATGTAATTATTCCCATGCTCTCACTTTGAAATTTACGACAGATTTTCATCATAATAAATCTCTTCTTTAAAAAGAAGTTGCAATTTCATGTACATTTTAGAACATCTGGTTATCCATCATACAATAATATTACGTACATCTGTCCCAATTTCATGTCACACTTTTGAACATCTGGTTATCCATCGTACAACGAGGTATCTGTCCTAATTTTATGTCACACTTTTGAACATCTGGTAATACATCATACAATAATATTTACGTACAACGAGTATCTGTGCCAATTTCATGTAAATTTTAGAACATCTGGTAATACAACGTATAATAAAAAAAAACAAATTTAAATAAGGTGTATCATATGCCTTATATAAAATCGTGCAAATTTACATAAAAATCATCATTTTTATTAGAACATGAATCGAAAACCTAAGGATTTGTATATTTCATACAAAACGAGATAATGCGACCAACATGAAACTATATAGAAATGACACCAGTCTGAAAGCGGAGCCTGATTATTTATTTCTCTTATAGCTTACAATATGCCTCCCGCAAGCAATCTATCTTGAAATTTAACATGGCGACAGTGACAAACTCATTTATACTCAGTGCTTCGGCGGCCGCGTTGTTTATTCCTTACAAAAAGACAACCTATTTACCTTCGCCGAGTGTCGAATGTCTCCTGAAATATTAATTCCAGCAAATTTTTCGTGGGTAAACAGCGATTTCAACGAACAAAAGTTCTTTACCTTTATGTAAATTCGTCTGGGCACGAATAAATCCCGAATAAAATATTTGCGAGTCAAGAAATAAAGTACATATAACAGGGAAACTGGCGGCGCACAGTTTGTTGTGTAGCGATTTTTCATGGTGATATCAATACCCTTGTCAAACAAACCTGTAGTTGTGTTCTTTCACCTAAATACTAAACATAGCGTACTTACGGTGATTTTTTTATAACATAAACGGAGATATACAGGGTGTAGCAAAACAGACAGTGTAGTTTTGAAGGTGCGGTACATCCCTTGAAGTGGGGGTAGGAACCTGAGATATCTGGAGGGTCGTGCCGTTTTCAGTCGTTACAATGGTTTGGTCCGGACATCACCGGGGCTTCGCCGTCCGCACGTTTCACGAAAGTGGCCGTTCTTTGGTCGCCAACCAGCGGGCCTTCCGGCTAGAATTTGCGACTGTTTCCTGTGGGGCTACCTAAAGGAAAATGAAAAATGTTTTTAAACATTTGCCTCACACCTTGGAAGAACTCAAGGATCAAATTTTGGAGGAAATCACTGCTTTACCATTCGAGATGTGCCAAAATACGGTCGAAAACTTCAGAAATCGAAAGTCAAAAATTCTATTTTTGCAATGTCTGTTTTGTTGCACACTGAATACACAAATCATCAATATATTGTGGTACATCTATTTATTCCATTGATTTTAAACTTTATTACGACATTTTCATTAAAATGTTTTTTTCTTACAGAGTACATGTAACTTTTTGTCAACTCTGAAAATTGTAATGTTCTATTGGTGGAACGACGCGATCTAAAAATATACAGTTGCGAAAACCTACAAATTCCATACGCCAAAGTTGTGGAGATTTGATGATTCAAGAATTCGTAGTAAGGCGAATAAACATATATTCTGATTAACAGTTAAGATGTGTTTGAATTTTAATAGTTTTAATATCTGATGGGTACTTGAAACGAACATTTAATATGACAACCACAAGAGTCGTTTGATGATAATGTAAAGTTTTGGACATATTTTACCTAACATTCTTTCGAACAACGTTCACATATACATAGAGACATAACAAGTGTAATAAATATACATTATCTTTGTGGGAAACCGGAGCTTCTTACAATGTGATATTTAATTTGCTGCATCTGGTCATGCCAGCTTTCAGGATAATGTATAACGGCGATGAAAGAAGATGGTATTGGAACGCATAAAGGAGAAAAACGGGACATAATGGGATAGTCTAGGAGAAACGGGATACAAGTCCCAAAGGTACTCGACCAGGAGTCACGCCATTGTAAAATATTGCCCCCTTTTCTCCTGAAGCTAGAGAGCAGACATTTTATTTGCGGAAGCCATTTTGTGCAGACAGGACTGAGTTATCATTGGAGGGTTTGAATTTCTAAGTATTCTTGATGAATGGTGCCATTACTGGGATGCATAATTCAAATGAGATCAGGAGACCGAAATTCCAATTTAATCGAATTATCCTTGTTTTCGAGACTTTTCGTGGTTTCCTGGGTAGCAAATAATTGCTTAATACAAAAAGTTATCCCTAGTAAAGATTACTACAATTTAATATTTGCGTGTTTAAAGAAGTAATGAAATGGTTTTTGATACTGAAACTGCCGTCACGCAAGTAGCAATGTGTTATAACCAACATATAAGATTAAGAACAATTTAATGTAAAAATGTTTAGTTGTTAAAAATCAGTTAGTACACAAACCATCGACAAAAATCATAACAGGTGGTGATCTTCACGGCAGATAACCGATTTACGTATTTTTTTAAAACTAAGAGATTAGCGTAAAGATTTGTTTCTACCTTTATGTTATAAATAATTGGGTTTAAATAGTAGACAGGTGGGGATGTAGACTAACTAACATTAATTGGAGTAAAAAATGTAAAAAGAAATGTAGGGTCAAATGTAGTCACTCAGTCGACTAATCGCCCAATTCCTCACCCGACCCTAACTGTCTACACACTGATTTTATATTAAAAAGTAAAAATAAAAAACACTATTTTACTATAAACAATGTTAGGAATTGCTGGTTAAAATAAGTCGCGTACATGCCTTAACACCATGAAAATCTCTATGAGATACAATATTATGATTTCTTTTTAAAAAAAGTTTTTTTTATTCAACACACATTATACAGGTATATTTTTAAATTCTTATTTCTCAACAGCCTTTTTTGACAAAACATTTTTTGCCCAAAATATCAAAATAATTCATTTGTAATAAGAATGGTAATGATCGTACACGATAACGTTGAGTTTAACAAACGTAAGATAATTCCACGAACGCGATGTTCCTATTCCCGACGTCTCAGTTCGACAGGAGTATTAATGAGGTGAATTTTATGTAAACCCAAGGCACAAAAATACTCAGCACTCGCTGAAGTAGACTTTGTTGCCTTTACACAACGGCGGCTGTAACCCGTTTTTGTAAGCCACAATAAATACCCTTCTTCGGCTCTGCTACCCGGGTAGATCAAATCCTGAGAGGGCAATTAGGTTATATTTAATATGCAAAATAATAAGAAGCGTTATGTTCTTGAATACACAAGAGCTAATAAATTACTGTGTTATAATTTAACGTAGATATATGTACATACACGTTATATTTAAGTGTACGAGGCGTTTCAGTCGAGTATTATCAAACAATATTTATAATTTCGGATGTATATATAACATAACATTCTATAATTTATAAATACATAATTCTTAATTTTTCAGTTAGTCCACTCCCTACATATCATAATGAGTTTATTCCAGGGTTCCTACAATAGTTGGCTGTGTAATAAATGGTCCGCATATTTGCCTTCCAAGCATTCGATAGGAGTTTGATTCTCAAACGTAGCAATTTATTTAACAAAATGTATTTGTATATATTTTTTTATTCTTAGCTGGTATTTACTTAAATGAAGAAAGCCTAAAGTAATTGTAAAAAAATACAACAAAAGTGAAATTGTTATTGATGTTGTAAGACATTGTACTAAGTGAGTATTGTAACTTATTCTTACCTTTACACACTCTGGGGTTTGAGCCTATGACTGCTTGGTCCAGAGGCACACTGTTAAAGTAAATATTTTATTTGGTTTAACGGAAAAGAAACTGTCCATAAAAGTTGAAAGCCCTATGTCATCCAGATAACATAACTAGTCTATTCTCACTTGAAAGTTCATCGTGCTCCATGCAATATGTTGTAATATAACTCCACAGAAATGATCATTTAAATTTTTCCAAACGAAATAGCGTCCATGAAAAGTTTTCCATATTAGCAATTCGGGCTAGGGGTCCGATAGAGCTCGCGGAAAGCAATTAACACACAAAGCTGCGCACACGGAGAGAGGAGAACGAGAGAGGATCTGCTCTGGGTGGGACTATGGGACTATGGGACTGTGGGACTGTGGGACTGTTGAACTGTGGGGGAGAGCGCCGCGGCGCTGGCTTCATTAAAAAATGCCGCTTTTTCCCTGTAATTACTTTTTACGCGTCAAACAACCCAAAGTGGAACTGTTGACACCAAGCAACTCAGAGCCACCCCGCCATTGTTCCGAGCCTATGACGGAAGCGGGAATTGTACTGTACCTCTATTTTAAAACATGAAACCACGGCTGAGTGCGAAACTAATAATGAAAAATCGCCTTTGAAAGCTCATTTTCGTTTTTGTTTTATAAAGCGTCGTGTAAAAATTCTTATTTTTCGTGTTACATTTTATATTCCACTTAGATTTTTTATTTGTACTGAACGTTTTCTACCAACTTGTGCGTATGTATCTTAATGTGCGCAGCGAAAATATTGCCCTAATAATAACTAACTGTGCTAAGTTTTATTATAATTAATCACATACAGAGTGTTAGATGATTTTTTGTTATTTGTTTTTGGGGTGTTATGCCGTGTTGCGCTAACTCCTTCTTTAGCCAACGTTTCGGACAATGTCCATCATCAGGGCAGATGTGTTATTTGGATAAAACACCTCAAAAATAAATAGCAAAAATACTTTTGGCCGTGAAAATCTTAAATCATATTTATTAAATGTTTGTTTGTTTAATAATAATATATTTTTTAATTTGCTGAAAGAGTGACCCACAATTACGTACATTTTATCCGTGTTTTTTGTGGAACATATTAATTTCAAATTGGATATTTTTATATCATTTGAATTCGGTCCCAATGTAATTTTTTTATGTTTTTTTTTTATTAACAAAATTTTTGATACATATGCAATTCAGGTACATACGTAGTAATATAGAATGAAAGAGTAACAAAAAAATCCCACAAAGGCGAAGCCTGAGCGTGGGTATTATAGTGTAAGGATAAAACAGTGGTGTTTAAAATATATTTTTTTTAAACTTGTAAAAAGTATCTATCAATGTGATTGTTTTTTTTTACAGAAACACAAATTAATTAAATTAAATTAAATTAATTAAATCGACGTAATACAAAATCCCGGAAATATGTGACGTGAAAAACTTTAATTATTTTGTAATATTTCTGCTTGCACATTTTTTTCACTCTAATGTACCTATTTAATATTTCATCGTTGTAATCTTTACATTTTTCCATTTTAAAGTGATTTTTACTTTGCTTTGGGTTGATTTTATGTTATCATGTGCTATATATAATACCAATATGGGTATCCTTACATTGCAGACATAAATGGAATAAAACTGTTATTTTAATCATTATCTTATTAACAGAAAATTGTCAATAATTATTACGGCTTCATCCGCAATTGAAAATAAGGTTTCAAAAAAATTGCGAGGCTTTCATCCATCACTAGACGTAGTTACAGCAGATGAATTTATAAAATAGTTTGTCTGGTTAAATCAGTTAGGCTAATACTATGTGCTAAGGGCAAACTGATTAAGTCTAGTGACAGTGGTTGATGTAGGCAGTAGATTAGTAGGTAATGCGGTTGTGTAACGGGAATAGCCATGAGCTTCGAGGATCCTGAAGTGCGCGCAAGCAGTAGGCGACGAGCACTTGGTGTATGCGGTAAGTGCCTACACACAATAGGCTCTAATTAAACTGTCAGGTAATTGGAGTGACGTCATACGCAAATAGATGCCACTCCGCGCCTCGCCAGCGGGAATTCACCCAGGGGGCACGAACCTCCCGCGATTTCCTGCTCTCCCGTAGATATGTAATATTTTTCTGAAGAAAATATATGAGACATTAATCAAGACCCACTTTAATCAAAATCAAGTTTTGTTCTGCATACTACATATGTTTTGCTTTAAATTATTGTTGAAATAATGAGACACTATCATATTCACAAACATCATTGTCGTGTCTGCATCCAAGTGGCTCAGCCTTCCACTCAATGCGCAATGGATGCAGATGATGCTGTTACCTCGCTGATGCTACTAATTGCTTCGAAATTTTGATACAGTGTTGCATATGAATACGTGCGTGTTTTTATATACCTAAATTATATAGTTGTCACCTGTGACAGTTAAAAACTTGTTTTTTAACTAACTAAAAAGTTAAAAAACAAGTTTTTAACTGTCACAGGTGACAAAACATGAATTTTTTTAAAAACCTAAATGCTACACTCGCTATCATATCTCTATTTTCAGAAACAGACTGAACATAGCAACGCGTGGCGGGGTATAGCTATTTGAAGAAATAATTTTTTTAAGATAAGCAAGCAATGTGTTCAAAATTACAGTTTTTTTGCTGTTGAATTTTCGGGAATTAAAAGAATTTTTTTAATTCCTTAAACAAAAGGTAATTTTATCTAGTTTCTCAAATAGTGTTTGTTTATGGCTCATATTATGAACATTTAAAAAACATTGGGAAAATTTTGAAATTCGATAAGAAATTATTTTTATTTCAAGTTTATACAAAACATAAAAACCCTTTTTGGCTGGATAAGTAGTGAAAATATCTTATATGTCTTTCCATGAACTATTTTACGCCAGTTTCTATTTTACGATTAAGATTTTCAATCAATTGAATACAATTTTCACAACATTTTGTAGAAAGGTTGTAAGCATGTTATATCTTTTCCCAAAGCTGTGGCAAAGATATTATATTGTTTTGATGAGTATATTTTGTTTATTTTTTTTTAGTTTCTAGTTTGTTCTTCTAGTTGTATGATATATTGTTCCTTCACAAGCACAGTAACATGATGTTAGTAAGTTTACATTTTATTAAAAAAGGAAAAAAAAAACTCGTAATAAAATAATTAATTGAGTCGGTCCTAAGCATGTCCTCTAAAAGTCATGGTCAGTTTATTTGTAAATGGTTGACAATTTGCTGAAAAGCTGGTAACCGAGAACCAAGATCCGGCGCCACGACCCCATGTCAACTGGCCACCCTCATTGTGTTGTATTTGCACCCCCCTTTCATCACACTCCCCCACCCCCACTGCCCCCTGGCAATAATGCCAAATGTCCGAAGGCACTTGATGTGATCGGTCATGTGTGAAATATATAGCTTTTCACATACATTTGATTTGAATGATACTATTTGATAGGGGTGTTCCAGTATAGCCATATTTTTCAAACACTCCAGAAACGTTTTTATTTATCCATCATATCACGAACACAAAAACTGTAAAAATTGTAAATTTAAACTACTTATTCCCTGAACAGTAGGACCTTGAGTCCAAAAAGCATATTTAAATTTTTCTCTTCTTTATATCAAAACCATAATTTTCTTTGAAATCATAAGAACTGAAAGTAGGTACTTAAATACCCACCTTTCAAATAATAATACTTTACGTATTTTTTATTTCGAATAACGAATTATACAAGTTGCCAAAAGAAAATGTCATCTCAGTGAAAATTCTTTTTTCTATTATTTTTCCGGCAGGTAGGTGCCATAATATAGTTTGCAGAAAGATCCACGCATCATCGAGTGGTTTATTTATGATTCATACTCATGTGAAATCAAGCGGGATAAAAAGGCAGTTTACAACAAGGCTACCACCTTGAAACCGAAACGGAATAACGAACAAATTTTCAGACAAACAAAATGCCGAACGGTCAATTTAAAACAGGACTTAGCAACGCTCAGTAAATTAAACAGCGAACTGTAAACGCTAATATTTAAGTTAGCTTTGTGAAAATCAAACACTTCGAATACAGAGTTTTCATTTTCTCGTTCTTCCTAAAAGACTAATAACGAGATCTTTCATTTTAACATCTCAATAGTGAGATCCTGGCTGGGCATTAAAAGTAAACCTGAAAAACCCGCATTAAAGTTAAAACATATTGGAATTGGATAATATATTCTTCATTTTGTTCAACATGATGACAAAACAGTCGTTAAAAAGGAATCCAATCAAATTAATTATACCTAAAAAAAATAGTAGGAAATTATAGTTTTAGTTTCGTTTATAAAGTTACTATAATTATTGCATCAATACACATATGCTACTACTATAATTATTATATATTGTATACGTAAGGGGTGGGGGATTTTAGTATCACCCTCGGGCCACACCAAGATTTTGCTGGCTTGGTGGGGTGGGGGGTGTCGGAATTCTCGATATATAATATCCGCAACTGGAATTTTAAAACATTCGGAAGACGAAACTGCTTTTACTTGATATTGAATCTTTGTGAGAGTCCGAGTCGAGTTTTGATTAAAACTACACCCAGCACATGAAAATGGATTCCTCCGATTTTCGCAGCACACTGCATCTTAGATTTTATAACTGCACTTCGAACACGATATTGTTTTTCTTTAAAATGTGTTAGCAGATAAATCCAAAAATAAATTATATTGTTATATTCTAAACACAAAACTGGTTTTAACTTTAAAGTTACTCACCTTGTGCGAGTTCCAAACTTTATTTAAAACTACATCCAGAACACGAAGATGGTTTTTTTATTTTTATTTTAATTTAAATTTTTAATATTAACTCCACACAGGGCCTATGTCATCTTTGGGGATGCTGTGTGGAGGGTCTTTTTGTGGAGAAGTAGGAGTGAACATGGGTCTTGAAGAGTCCCATGTTGTAGGAGGGAGGAAACACAGAGGCCGGCAGTTCGTTCCACAGCCGAGCTGTTGAACTTAAGAACGAATCGTAGAAGCGACCCGTTCTCATGTGACAAATGTCAACTGTGTACAAATGTTGGGCGCGCGTTTGGCGTGTATCCCGACTACGCACCGGTGCCGAAGGGATCAATGACGCTAGTTTCTTCCGATTGTTATTCTATGAGCATATAGTCTAATAATAAATAAGACAAACAAAAATCACGCTCGATATTGCAATATGTTGGCACTTCCGAGTGGAATAAACTCTCAGTATTGCCTTGGGGGGATACGATATTTTTAATTATATTAAGAGTATTTACACTGTGTTTATTGTAATAATCAATAACAATGTTATGCTTTCGTAACGAAGTTTGCGTAGAAAATTCCTACAGTAATGGATTCTATTACAACGGTAAAATCTAAATGTTTACACAAGAATTTAAAAGCACGTTGGAATATTCTCAATAGTCGCTATCAGCAAACATGTTTTAAGATAATTTCTCTTTATAGTTTTAATCATCATAAAAACCATTATTAAATATATTAACAATCACCCTTACGCCAAAATTCAATGATGAAACCGCATTTAATAAAATTAAAACGCCCTGGTATTGATATGACAATCGGAATCTGTTTTTAACAGCTATTACGGCTGTGAGTGGTTTTGAGGGCTCTTACCCCATATTGGGGGCTCGCCCGGTGTCAGCTCGGAGAGGATTCACCATATTTTTGGAAAATAGGTCTATAGAATTAGGAGGGTGGAGAAATAGCCCGATTTAGTGATACTCTCGAATCAGAGCGGTAAATAAATCGAAGGCGAGAAGAAGGAATCTTTTCTTTAAGAGTTTATTGTGTGGTACAATTTTTTTTAAATCTTCTTCATTTTGCTATTCTATTTTAATATTTTTGAGTTTTCTTGGCGTAACAGTAACCGTAAGACTTCCACATTTTGTATGGTGTTGTTAGATATAGGTACATGAAGCTGAAGAAAAAATGTTAACGAACTACCAGATATTTTATATTAGGTAATTATTAATTATACTGATACGTGAATTTAAAACACTTTTCTAAGTAAATGATGAAAGTGATTTTTAAATAAAGATTTGCAATGTACGTCTCAGCTTGATTACATATATAATGTGTAAGATTAACAAGAAACTATTTAGGAGTTTTTGTTAAAATGGCGAAAATTTAAAAAAAAGTTAAAATTTTTAACACACTGTTGGTATCCATAAAATAATAAATAGAATTCGTTATTAGAGCATTAGTGGTAGCAGTTGAAAGGGCTCGAGACCAAAAACACCGGACTCTAATTGGATTTGAGTTTTAACGGTCGTTAAATTGTCGTTGTCATTACGTTAGGATAATACCAATACCTACCTGCGCCGAAGAATTATTGTTATTGCCCAGAATAAATAATATTTATACCAATTAAACATTCTAGTAGCGTTTCCCTAACAAGTACATTTACTAATTGCAATCCCTATTTGTTCCTTATAACATCACTTTATAGGTTCGCGAATATATTTGCTGGTAGATAGAAAATATATTTCAGAAACAAAGTTGGTATGCGTCGTCACTCCATTATCACTGATTTCCAAGTTTTTATTTTATTTAATTTTGATGGAAACACGAGATTGCTAAAGTAACTTCAGTTAGCAAATTTCTAGTGAAAAAAATCAAAGACTTTTTTTTTTCTTCAATTATTATCGATCTGTAAAAATTTTTTTGTTCACCATTTATATTTTTATTCAATTTCGAACGCAATGTGACCACGAAATGAATAAATAAAAATTGTTACGAAATTTCCCCATATATAGGGAAAGAGGTTTAATTATCACGTAAATGTATTTTTTTGAAGCATGGCATCATTGGCACAAGAGAGTGGTCACGTCGTCCAAGTCACGTGGTTCTCTTTGTTTATGAAAATCTCCATTGTTTACTTGATGATTAAATTCCGTCGAAAATGCGTAGTCTGCAGTTAAAATTTTTAAGTCCGAAGGTTAAGGCACGTTAATCAGTCGTCCTGCATACAACTCTCGTTTCAAAATGTCTCACAATAACCGGCAAAAGTTTTGACATTAGCGATTTTAACAAAAAATGTCATTTTAGAATAGAAATCAGTCGGGCTTTTGGCCTATCAGAAATCAGCCAATCACAGACAAGGACCGTAGAGTTGTAGTATAATGTAGGGATGTTAAATCAAAGAAGCGATAAAATCTGTGTAGGAACTTACTTTAGCAGTTCATCTTTTTAAAATCGATAATGCTTTTGAACGAAATAAAATAAGGAATGATTATAATAATTTGGAACGGTTACTGTAGCCTCATAGTGAAAAACTACATCAATAGCGTCACGCAAATTTATAAATTATACCAGGAGCGCAGAAGTTAGTAGGGTGAATCGATATTTTTTTTTTGTAAAATAAACATTTTTTTAATGAAAAGATTTAGCAGTTTGCGTGATAATAATAATCATTAAATTTGGTAGGCGGGAATGGGTACCGTCGCCACGGGAGGCATTCACATATAAAGTAGGTACCCAATTGCGTTATGTATACATTTTTTCCGTAATTTTTTTTAAACAACTTAAGTTTGAAATGAAAATTCTTTCCCTCTATTATGATAATTCTTATAAAGCCATATCTGCGAAAAATTAGCTAGAGGATGCTGTCATCTACCAAGAGCACAGAAGTTTGGGAAAGTAATTTTGCTATTAAAAACAAATTATTTAATTGATTTTTTTAAATTAACATTGTCTTATTTAAAAGTTTTTACATATGGGTACCGTCGCCCCGTAGAGAAAAACCACATCAAAAGCGTCACGCAAATTTACAAATTATACCAGGAGGGCAGAAGTTTGAAGCGATATTAGTAGGTTGAAGTGACGATTTTTGTTGTAAAATATACATTTTTTTAATTAATAGTTTTTACATTTTGCGTGTTTATAAAGCATTTTTTTCCAAAATTAAACTCGCTGGGACTTTTGAAGAGTGTCGGTGACAAAAACCGTACATACGATATGGGTATCAAATTACGCGTTTTGACCTACACAACCCGAACGGCTCGGAGAAAAAATGATCAGTAAGCTCTTTGGCACCTTTTTTTCTCCAAATATTAATTTCATTCTATACATAATTTTTATACATTTGTTGTCACACACTCATTGCTTCATTCATATGCATATTATATATATACACATTTTTTAATTTAAAAGTTTTTACATTTTGCGTGTTTATTAAGTAATGCTTTTTCCAAAACAAAACTCCCTGGGACTTTTCAAGAGTGTCGGTGACAAAAACCGTATAAACTCGATCTTCACAACCCGAATGGCTCGGTGAAAAAATGATCAGTAAGCTCCTTGGCACCTTTTTTTCTCCAAATATTCATTTTTTCTTTTAAATTTTGTAGTCCCACACTCTTTAAATCATCTACACTCAAACATCAAATGGCTTAGCACATTTATCCATTAGTTGCCTGCAACGGGCAAAAAGCTAGTTATATTTATTTCTTAATTATCGTAAACCCTTTTCTTTAAAATAAAATACAATTTTGTTTGTGAAATACGGTATTTAAGTATTATATTTTTTCTGGTACACCTAGAACTCTGTCAAGGAAATCATAATAATAATCAATTTTTAAAACATGGATACATAATTTTTAATACTTTGTATTTCTTATTTTTTTTACTCCATAACCTAATAGACATAATTCTACTGACATAAAATATTGTGAGTACTGATTCATCCATCGAGTTCCATTCAATGTTCAGTTGACGAAACGTTCGTCAAAATGTTTTTAACACATAGCTTTGAAACACATTTTGGAAACCTGGAAAGCGTACTTATACTTATACCATAAACATGACATATATACACATTTGAAAATGTAAAGTATTAAACAAAATAAATTATAACAAAAGTTGGGTAGGAACTTTCACCAACAGTTGGAATAGTGATTTCCTAATATTCCATTTTTAAAGTGTAACAAAGAAAATAAAATTATTTCCTTTGTTCAGCTGAGGTTTAGAATATTAATCGCCGGTATACGACAAATCACTGAATGGTGCTTAATTAATATTTTTATGATTATAAATATCAAGGTGTTATAATAAGTATTATGGTTGATATAATTACAAATTAATTGTTAAACCAAAATATATTAGCCTCGGGCCACACCGCATTTTCACTGAGCCTCTTTATTTTTATTGTTCACAGCAAATATTTGTAAGACGGCTGCCTGTTAAATTAATGAAATTAAAAATTTGGCTAGTTTAATATCATAAAAAATAAACTCCTCGGTGATAACGATTTTAACTAACAGAATACTTAAATATCGTATGCCAAAAGTTGTGTAAACGATCAAATAAATCGAAAAAATGTTTGACAGGAATGTTTTCCAAACCTTCCACTTGCCTGTGAAATGATAGTTCAACCGTTTTTGTTGTTGGAAGAAACACGTTATACTCGTTGGTTGAACACATAAATAAACCACTCAGTAGATCGATATCTTCGGGCTTTTTGTATGAAACAAATTGGTCAAAAAACATAGATATGCCAATATATAGACACTAAAATTCTCATTAGAAGGCTACTTATCATAATATACTACAATGAAAAACTCTGAAAGTTTATTCCATAGACTTTCAGAGTTTTTCATTGGTGGATATAGTTAGGGAACAATATGACGTCACAATATTTCGGTTTCAATTTTCGATCGGAGTTATATCCCCCTGGTTGAACACTTCATTTAATATTTAATAATTAGCTGACTGACAGCTCGAAAAAAATATACTATCAACAATGGCGTACCACGTAAAACTGGACAAACAATTGAAATTTGGTTTTGAAAAATAATATTGGCGATGAAACTATTCTAGTCTCTGTCTAACAAACGATGCGCGATGGCAAGAGAAGAGTGCAACAATGCGATGCTAATAAGTAATTTATCTCTTTTCTCTCTCCGTATTATTAGAGCACTTCCTGTTATTCTTTATTCAATGGAAAAGTCTAAAGATATAAAATATTTTTGACTCTTTTTATTTAAAATAATCACCAAGTTTTTTATGGATATGATAAGTAGGTATCATATTAATATTATTACAAAGAAAGATTTTATGTAGGTTAATAATTGTATGATGAGTAGGAATAACGGAAAACTCGTTATTGCCACAAATTTCATAAAAAACCATTACCGAGTAAGGTTTCAGTGTGCGTCAAATGTCCTTTTTATGCTTTATGGCCAGCTCACAATAACAAGGAAGGCTGCTGGCACTGCTGACCTTCTATTTCTATAAAGAGAGATACATAACTAATACTTAAATGCTTCTGCAGCATTCTCTCGTTAAGCGAAAATGTAGACAGGACGCGGTTTTAATTTACTGACAAATATTACAGCTTAGGTGAGCCGCGTAATTAACACGCCTTAAAAAGTAATGAAATATTGAAATCGTCACGACAGAGAATACAGCTCAATATGATGCTCACTGACGCTCTGCTAAGCGAACAAGTTCTGCAAAAAACACATTGTAGAATAGAATAGAATAAGAGTTGGAATCGCGAAAAGTAGACAGTGGGGAATCTTTATTTACCGGAGGACAGATTACACAAGGTGTCCGGGGGTAAAGTGCGCTAACTTTGTGGGGTGACTCTTCATGATAGTACAAGAAAAAAAATCTTTTTTCGACATTTCATCGTTTTAAGATAGTTTTTAGGTTAAAAAGTTAAATTTTTGTATTTGAAAAAAAAAAGATTATTATCTCTTTTACTTCTACCGTCATGTAGAATCACCTCCCAAAGTTAGCGCACTTTACCTCCGGACACCCTGTATATAAAAAGTACATATATACGTACGGAATCTGTCGACAATTTTGCAGCCTGGAGATAGTATCCTATTATAGTCTTTTAATTCCTTGAAACTGCTTTATAGGTAATTGAATATCATAGTTAAAAGATATGTGGGTAGTTTTAAAAGAATCAAGTTTTTAAGATCTGGTTACCCAACCAAACTAAAGTTTTTCCAAGTAATGTGTAAGGTTTCAATTATACACTAGTTGGAAGAAAGCGATTTTTTTTTCTTGATGTTGTCGAAAAAATACGCACGCATAATATTGACTTATTCGTGCGTTTCACGTGTGTTTCCTTCGGCTCCTGCAATAAGCGTACTATTATTTTTATGTCCCTTAATTTGTTCCGATTCTCAGCATCCGGCGTTAATGATTTTCCTCCAGTAATTCTGTCAACTACCGACTGCGGTTGGGATCGACACACACATCGACTTGCTTCGCTCGACTGACTCGATCTCATCGGGCTTATTCTGCTTACTGTTTTTATTAGTTATAGTAAAGTAATCAATGTTGGTTGTTTCCTTCATAAAACTCTAACCAAAAAGCCTGATGGTTATTTTTTAATTTTAATTCAAAATGTTTTCTTCATTTAAATCCAATTATATAGTAAATTCGTAAAACATACTCCGTAACTTTCGTCAACAAAATATTTTAAATCTAGGCTAACTAAATGACAGTATCTAGTTAAGCGTAAATTTTCTTTAGGATTCGAATTGAGGTGAAATGGTACATTTTTGTTTCTGAGCTTATACATAAAAAAAAAGATTTTTGTTTTCGTGCAAATGAACCTAAATAATTATGTCTATATAATTTGTATGTTTATATGATTCCTTTTAGAGTATACTAGCAAAGTTTTATTTGTATGTTCTCTTATATTATTCTCAATAAACTAGCGTAATATTTTCTTTTAAAAATGTCCTACAATCATTTGAAATATCATTATGAAATCCAGATATAAATAATCATCACAATGACACGGAATAATCTTTTACAGAAAAAACCGTACATAAATTCACAGCTTTGTAACTCAATAACTAATTCACCCTGGCAGTCGCGTGTGACAACAATAATGTTTTTTTCTCTTATTCCTCTCCTTTAAGCTAGTCTTTATCTTTATATATTGCTCTCACTGCACAGGGCCGAGGTGAATATAATGAAAAAGGGCCGAACAATGGGATTAAATAAACCATTTTTATTTAATTCCCCAAAGAAGAGAAGTAACGCTATTTGCATGATACTAATGTGACGTATTTAGTGGGTTTATAATATATTATTATGGTTGGCTTGCAACAGGGTTAATGGCTTACTTATCCATCAAATTGAATACGTTGTTTTTATTTATATAGAATACCCCTGAGTGCCCGGATAGCATGAGAGTTGGGGGGTGAGGTAATCTCGGTCAATTGACAAATGAGAGGGGGCACCCCTACTTCCTCACCCACTCACCCGATCACCCGCTCACCCACAATACCACTCAATCGGAAAAACAACGCCTATTGGTAGAATGGAAGGAGGGGTAACGTGTGTTGCGCGGGAAATTGAAAAATAATATTTATCATACTGAGCGGGGCTTGGAAAACAAAACCTTAAAGGGTTTCGTACTAAGTTATGTGGGTGAGTGTTCTGTGCATAACTAAATTATGGTTAACAAAACAATGTGCGCGCATATCGCAGTGTATGCGTGCTTATAAAAGCTCTAAAAAATAACGATGTTGTTGTGAAGAAAAGCTTTTAGAGAGTAAAATAAAATTAGCTCGCTTTGTATCTTCGTTCTTATTTAAGGGAGGAAATAGATATTGAAATGTATTAAAAAATCACAGCTAAGAAGACGAGTAACTGCTAATGTAGATTTGAAGGACAACTTCTGTTGTTCCAAAGGGATGTAAGACAGATTTTGTCAAAATATTTTTAATTTGATTATCAAATGTCACGTTTTTATGTTAATCTCGTAAGACAGTAGGATAAAAATAGTTGCAACAACAAATAGCTGTTAACCCTTCAGGTTTTTAAATAATTTACCAACAAGTCCCATCGACATGGTGAATTTTCTTGGAATTTTTGAATGGTCCCAAGATATCTAAAATGTGCTACATATTACTTATTTTTGAAGTTGTTGGTAAAAAAATACTATTTTAGAAAGTACGTAAAAATTATCTTTGAAATATTTGAATTGGAAAAAAACGTTGATCTTTCTAAAAAATTATTTTAGAAAGAAATGATAATGTTTAAACATTTTGACTCATTTTGATTTCGAACGTCCATAATTTTGAAAGAATTCGATATTTATAAAACATATTCCATTTGTGTAGGTAATAAGAAATAAAACTGTAACTTCGCTTGATTAACCGTTTATACAATAAAAAAAATTTAACTTTCAACTGTCGATGAAAAAATGCTGAAATTCGTAATCATTCGACAATTTAAAAAAAAATGTATCCACGTAATAATGTATGGCTATCTGAGAAAAACTGAGAAAAATAATTACTTATCTTTCCAAAAAAAAAAACTATTGTAACGTATTGACGCACCGGTCAGATCTGTCCTTAAAGAATATAATGGAATATGATGCTTGTGGCTAGTAATGTCCTTCTGAGGCATGAAGGGTTAAATACGTAGGGAGAGAAATGGTTTGTTTCTAAATTATTAATAAATGAAAAAATAACAATAGTTTTTTTTTAAACTTTCATTATATAGAAACTTTACAAAATAATACATATTACAATGTTTGATTATCTCTCTTATATTAAAGGTAGACCCATAGATTGAGAGACGATTTTTCAATTCAAATTTAAATTATTTATATGATGTTTTAATTTTATGTTTTCATTGTGAATTATTAGATTTTTAATTTTTTTGTTAATTTTCTCTTTAAGTACAATAGTTGTTTACATCTCGTGTAATACGGTAGACTGGTATTACACAATTCCCTCAGTCCTGCTGAATTAAGAACTTATAAATAAATAAAACAAATTAAAAAAAAATAGGTGTATTAATCACCAACTATTTCAAAGTCTTATTTCACGAAATTAACTAACTAAATTATTATAATGAGTCGAATTTTAGTAGTCAAATGGGGCAATGTGCATTTAGAAATTATCCAACTGAAAAAAAAATTGTTATATTCGTACATCCTAAATCCTGTTTTATTGTTTAACACGGAAGTTTTAAATTGTTCCATATAAAAGCCTTTAAGAATCACGCGTTCCTATTTCCGGTAATGCCGGCACTCTCTCCTTGATGATGCGATGAGTGAAACGTTTTTCACCTAGACGCTCCTCTTTGCCACCCCCTCCTCCTTGATGTTCCATCTCTTCTCAGGTGCCCTCACCTAATTAACTACCACCCTTTTCTCCCGTGTCTGTGATTGTAGGTAATATTTTTTCGTTGTAATGTAGAGCATAGCTACACAAGAATACATTTTTATTCGAACCTGACTTTTGGGTAGTAAAATTGAATGTTCACTAGATTTTCACGCTTTGACAATGTAACAACGCTGTACAAACAATTCATATCTTAAATCAATACTTTAACGAACATTTTTTCAATGTTTCTTTATTTCAGCCTCAGTCACACTTGAACGATTAGCGCCAATTTTATTTTTTAACATTTAATCGATTACCGATTGTCAATTCTCTGCTCGTTTCATTGGTTTGATCTATTGAAAATCTAAAATTGGTCAAACTTTAAGGAAAATAGTTTCTCTGCTATGTTTGACGGCCGATCAATTTTCCAAAAACTTAATTTCTGAATTCCATTTCGAGGGCATCTAATCTGCGCACCTGCAAACAACAGAAATACTAGTTCTTTCAATGAACATACATATAAATAAATATACTTTAATTTATTAATAATATATAATAGAAAATCAATATATATTTGAAACATTCGATTTAAGTTACAGTGGATGGTTCCTGTTTGGCCACACATCATTTCAGCTTCAATGAAAGGGTGACTCCAGTGTATTGGGTGCGCTATGCACTACACGCAGCACCTACGCACTCACGCAGCCGTTAATTAATCTCCTTCAGATAAACAATGCGTCATATCGGACGCGCGTGGTGGCTGATTGAAGCGTCTAGTCCAGTGGTATGAATAAGTGGCCGATGAAAATAGGATATATTTAAAAAAAAAATACATAAAAATTAAATAATTTTGTTTATTTAAATAATAAATATTGTTCCGAGATGAGAGAATTTGGAAAAAAAATTTTGAAAAATTATTTTAACGATTCGTTAACGTGATTTTTCTTTCGCAATCTCAGAAACTGTTGACTCCTCAGCATTTAATTTCACAGAAGTATTTTCGAAGGATATGCGCTCACATCCGGGGATTTTTTATCAAACAGGGTAAGCTGCTAATAAACTTAACTTTTATAAATGAATGTGACGAAAAGATAACTGCATATATTATTTTCTATTAAACTGTGATGTATTTTAAATAAATAATTCCAAAATAATTGTGATCGGCAAGCTCCAGTTGAGGAGTCCATAATGTTCTCATTATATATTTTATTTGACCCACCGAATGCCCTTTAAGTTACTGTAGTGTATTGTCAATTGTCTTTTTAAAATAGAAATACACTTGATGATCGGAAGTTTATAATAAATACTTCAGTGCGTCAAAGATTAGGAGTTTGTTTATTATCGTGAGATAATTACTATGAATATCTAGCAGGAAATATAGGACGGAGCTCGTACTGAGTTGCCGGCATGGAGTTCGGCAAGCATCGGCTTTACTGGTAACCCTTCGGGTACAGCCGACATGTTGTCTCTGTCATATGGCGTTACTACTGCCAAATATGGAAATATCTTAAAACTACACAAACTAAATAACAAGAAACTACAAATATTTATCAACACTATAGTTACAATATGTGATTTTTTCAGAAAACGACGGAAAACATACGTATTACGTTAAAAAAATATTTGGACAGCCAACAAAATTTTACTATAAATTAAATGTATCAATTACTCATAGCTTTTTTTAGCGACTAATGCTTTCCGCTGCAGGAAAAAAAAATCACACACTCGCATGAATGTCCCTTACATGACTCCACCGACTGACACCTTCAGTGCTTTTGCATTTGTGTTAGCTGGAAACTACGGTTCGATTAATTTTTTTAACATAGATACCTACTAATTTTAAATTTCCAATTTTAATATTTTTTCATTCGATTATAAAATGTTAAAAACCCATTAAAGCGTTATTTGTGAATTCTGTGTTTTCACAGAAGTCTCGCGCTAACAAGTGGATGGTGTCAGATACCCAGATCTAGTGGGTAGGTATTATGTGTGTGTGTAAAGGTATTCTGCAGCAATTTGAGGGGTGGGTGGGAGATGGTGGGGGGAGGGATCCGGACTCGGGTGGAAAGCATGCTGTGAATTCTAAGACACTGCTGATTACATACCCGCAGCATTTACATAGGACACGTGATCTCTCAAGATTGTTACAAAACCTGGAACACCTGGGAAACTATGGAAGATTTTGTGCCATCAGGCTTACTTGAGAGTATAATATTAATTATATATATTATTGATTGTTGTCAGTTAATCAACCTTATAATTAATGCTATTCATAACTGATCACACCAGTGACAGGCTTTTTAATCTAATTACAAAATATTTACCATTTCATGAAGACGCTCTAATGGGCGCGAAATCAAAAAATATGTAGCAAATCAACAAAAATAATAATTTCCGTCTGTAACTCCGGTTCAAAGAGCTCTAGAACTTGGATTTGCTTTGAATTAAAGTGTTAATTTTAAAATTGGAAGTATTTGTTTGATGAAATCAGACAAGCGATCTACCAACATACCTATAAAGAATATATAATAAATATATATTTAAATTTCTGTTTTAAAAACTGATTTGTTGAGCATTGTAATGTTTATAATTATTATGAACATTTATTCCTCAGTCAGAATAACTGTTAAAACACACAACGAAAATCACAAATCACTTAACATTTACGTATAAAATTTATATAGCGCCATTTTTCATGTTTATTTTCGTTATTTAATTTGAGTATCGCATATGTACTTACACGGATGCATTGGATGTATTAATCATATAATTAAAAAAAAATGTTTGACGATTTATTTCTTAATAATGATGATTCGTACGGATCATTCAGGTTGATTGATTTTTTTTTGCTTAAAAATGTATATACTAAATATAACTAAAGTTGGTGCATTTTTTTTTTTTTGAAAAAAGAAAAAAGTTTATTGAAATAATTAACAAAAAAAATTAACATAGCACATTTTTTTACTTTTTGTATGTTAATTATATATTTTTTTAATTGGGTACTGCCACCCCGGGAATAATTCATTCATTGATGCGAACATCGAAAAATACCTTAATACTAAATGATGATGCAATTGAAAAAAAATTGTTGCCTCATTCCGGGTAGCTAATTTAATTCAATACAAATTAACTTTGAACTAAATTTATGTTTAGTGTGTAACAATTTGTAGGTAATTTTTCAGATCATATTTGCTTCATCAACGAAATCATAAATATAAAAGTAGACACACACTCCTTGCTTCATGCACATCCAAGCAACATACTAATTGCATGAAGCAAGGAGTTTACAATTATTATTGGTACATCAGAATAGATTGGTGTACTGTGTAGGTAGGTACAGTAAATAGAAACTATTTTTTACTAACCATTAAATGGAACCGTGGTGTACCCGAGATGGGTATCAAAACACATGACTGTACTGATTGACAAATTGCTGTTTCTCAGTGACGTTTTGCATCAATCATTATACGTATCAATACGCAATCCCAAGAGCGTGTTTTGCGTAGGAAGGTATTGTAGGTGGTACCGTAGGTACTCGTAGGTGCCACAGTAGGTACTGTATATACATATACATCAATGCACACAATCCCAAGAGTGTGTGTTGTGTAGAAAGTGTTAATTTTTTTTTTAAATATTTAATTGATGGAACCGGAAATTCCGTAGTAGTTTGATCTGTACTGATTGAAAAATGCTATTTGTTTATTTATGTATATTCTTGAATACACGTTTTACAAATGATTACAGTGGTTTATATTGCAGTACGTAAAAAAGGTACAGAAAAAAGGTACAAAAATAAAGAAAATATGTTGATATAGGTAAATGTGTGGGTGATATTGTATGTTACATGAACACCTCACTAGGAGAACCTGTGCTGAGGTGTTAACTTGTTTGTGATTAAGTGTGATAGGTATTTGTGTTGTAGTAGATAGTTAATTTTTTTTTTCACAGACTTATATTCAAACATGAAAACACACATTTCTATGTGAGTGTATGTATTTTTGGATAATTTTTGGAAAACGAGTATAATATATAATTATACTCATTATATTTTGGTTATGTTTGGTCTGAAATTATAATCTTTTGAATAAACTGAATATCTTAGTTTTTTATCCATATGTTTTTTGAGAATGTTTGTAGATGTATTTACAGTCAGTAATTGTTTCAGAGTAATGGGCATACTGTTAAAAAGCTTGGTTGCGTAGTATTGAAAGTGTCTTTATCCGTGTGTGGTGTGTGTTATAGGAATGTTCAGTGTTTTATTTGTTGAGGACTTGGTTTTTATTATGGCCTTTGGTTGATTTGTAATATGAAGATTATTATGGATGAGGTGTAGGAGAGCATTTTACCGTAAAGTTGTCTTATTGTATTACTGTGTAGAATATTACTTGCAGTATGCAGTATTTATATTTTATATTTCATTATTTCTCAGTGACGTTTGGCATCAATAATTATATGCAACAATACATACAATCCAAGAACGTGAGCCGTGTTGCCTGCAATGGGCAAAAAGCGAATTGTAGGTATACACACCTTGCTTCATCCACATTGAAACATAACACAAAAAAATCTATTAGTTGCCTTCAACTGAAAAAAAGCTAGGAGTTGGCACTCACTCCTCGCTTCATCCACATCCAAACATACATATTTTAATCATCTGTAGGAACGCACTTCTTGCCTCATCCACATTAAACACCAAATCACTTTTTCATCATCAATCATCATTTTTCAAATCAGTTTATAGAAATATTTTTAACTTATTAGTTGCCTGCAATGGACAAAAACCTGATTTAAATTTCTTGGGTCTGCGCTAGTATTATTTTAAAGGCGCCTTGTAGGTGGTGTGATATATTTTAGATTGTAACGTTGAAGAAGGAGCGCTTGGACGGATTGAACACGTACGGCGGACGGAGAATATATGACGCGCAAGAGGGTGGAATATATCTGGTTCATCCCTGGAATTGCAGCATTAAGTATAGAAGTTGGATTATTACATAGTTAGGTAAGAAAAAATAGTAAAATATTAATTACAAAAAGGTGTATTTTATATTGGAGTTTTTCTTCCTACGTTGCAGATGGTCAGTGGGCCAGAAATATTAAAAAAACTTTTTTTTTTCATGAGAATTTTTTTTACATACTTAAAAAAATATAAAATAAACCTTAACATGCAAAATGCATTTAACATGTAATAAAAACATTCAAAAGCGAGAGCTCTGTATCTGAATTATCAATTTTTTTGGTCTTAGTAGTATATTCCTAAAAGATTTTTTCTTAAACTTCTTTTGTAAATATATAATTTGTAAATAATTTTTTACAACATTAGAAAAGTTAGTTTTGTTTTAAACAGATTATGTGAGAAATAGATAGTAGGTTGGATGAAAAATGTGCATAGTAGATTTCGGGAATATCAATATTCAGATATGTTAAGAAATATCCGGCAACTTAAAAAAATATATATATATTTTAATAATTATGTTATTTATGCATGTAATATGTTTATAAACATTGCAATAGTAAAATAAAATTGTACATATCATATTGTAAATGAAAAACTAATTGAAAAATGCCCTTGTGGTAATTTTTCACAAAAATATTAAATTATATATTTTTGAAATTTTACATGAAGGCGTCGAGGTAAAGCTCCGTAGTACGCGTTCAAAAGTAGAAGATGGTTTTGAAAGGCCGATGTTATTTCAAATATTACACAATAAATAAATATATATATATATATATTTGTGGAAATTATAATTATTATTAATAAAAGACAACTTAATTAAAAAAAGAGCAAAAATCAAGTAGCATTGAAAGATACGCTGAGAATTTTATCATACCTGTAATATGTTAAAGAACATATCCAGGTGCGTTTTTTATAATTTTAGAAGCATACTTATACTTACGATATTAATAAAAAAAACATTGAGTTTAAAAACCTAAAGTGTTCAAAGGAAGTATGTTATAAGTTGTTGGACATTCGGAATGCAGGGTCTAAAGTCGGACCTCCGAGGATGTCATCTTATAGTAGACTTTATAATTGAATGCAGGGTCTATAATCGCACCTCAGAGGACGTCATCTTAAAGTAGACTTTATACTTGAATGCAGGGTCTAAAATCGCACTTCGGAGGACGTCATCTTAAAATAGACTATACTTGAATGCAGGGTCTAAAGTCGCACCTCGGAGGACGTCATCTTAAAATAGACTATACTTGAATGCAGGGTCTAATGTCGCATCTCAGAGGACGTCATCTTAAAGTAGACTTTATACTTGAATGCAGGGTCTAAAGTCGCACCTCGGAGGACGTCATCTTAAAATAGACTAACTTGAATGCAGGGTCTAATGTCGCATTTCCGAGGACGTCATCTTATAGTAGACTTTATTATTGAATGCAGGGTCTAAAATCGCACCTCAGAGGACGTCATCTTAAAGTAGACTTTATAATTGAATGCAGGGTCTAAAATCGCACCTCAGAGGACCTCATCTTAAAATAGACTTTATACTTGAATGCAGGGTCTAAAGTCGCACCTCGGAGGACGTCATCTTAAAATAGACTTTATACTTGAATGTACAAAATCGTTCACGTTCAAGTTCACGTTCACAAACTGTTCTTGGGGACATGGCATTATTGCAAGTTTGTTCAAAGGTTTTCATTTCCATGATCGGTGCGGCGCGGTACGACGTGTGTGCGGCGCGGTGCATCCGTGTGCCCGTTACAAGAATGCAACTTTATAGAGCGACTCATGCAAAGTGGAAAATTCGAGCAAAGTTGGAGCACTATGGTTTTGTTGCGAGGTACTTGTTAGTTCCACTGGATGGCCCCACATACAAACTACTCGGAGACGCCATTCCACAAGACCCGCCCGCTCCCGCGCTCGATGAACACACTTGCGAAATATTACAATGGGGCAACTTTAAAGGTTGATCTTCAAGATGGATCTCTCGGTAATCGGGTTAAAGTGTTTACTTCGCGTTGGCGGTTGTTGATCTGAACTGTAATACATGAAAGATGAAATTCACCAACAGCAAAAAAATGAGAAAAAAAGCTTTGCGTTCAAAAAAAATATTCTTCTTTTACAGATATACAGATGATAAAGCAGAAATTTATAGCAAGTATTTAAAAAAAAATTATTAACTTCTGCAAATTTTAAAATTTTAAAAAAAATTTTCAATAAATCCTTTACGGAAAAAAATATTCTTGAAATTTTTTTAGTTTAAGAAATGAAAAAAAAAAATGGAAAAATCATAATCGAAGTCGTCCTTCAAGTCGGTTTTTCGAAAAAGTTTTAATATGTGTACGGTTAATAATAAGTAATAAGTCGGAGTAAAACGCACACAATTCAAAATGCTCAAAATAAACATATTTTTCCGGGATTCAAGACGCCCTTGTAACAAAAAAGTGGTTACTGTATAAGAAATTGGTTGTTTATCAGAAAAATACGAGATGCCATTTACCTAAAATGGCCATAAATTGAAAACGAGACAGGCTTAACGACTTATAGAAAATCGTCCAAACAAATCTTTGCCGTTTTCGCTCTCGAAATAACAGGTTGTAAATTACCTTCGAATGAAAATAAAATAATAGATTAATTATATATCCGAAAGCTCTCAAAGCTGTTCTCGGTCATTATTTACGCACACTCATCCGGCGGTCAGAATTCAACCACTAAAAAAAACACTGGAAAAACAAAAAGGCACTCTCCCACCAATAAAAAGTAGTGAAAAATTGCGGGTCACGCCCTGGCTACGGTAATGTATTGGCCCGGACACAATTCCGGGAAAATATTCTCAACACAAGGCGAGGGAAGTAGGGGACAAATAAATCTCAAAACGTCAATAGCCGCCCCAACAACCTCCAGTCATACAGCGTGGAACCTTTAAGCCATACGGCAATACTGCCGTTTCCCGGGCCCTCTGGCCACCCGCCCTTACTAATGTCAGAGCGTTATTTCTGTTTAGCGACATCGCAAGCTGATCGCTCCAAATGGTCTGCAGAGGTTATAAACAAAACGCTATAACAATTACAAATAAATTTTAAGATTAACATCAGTACCCATCGCTTATTCTGAAAACCTTGTATTTAGCAAGTGCTGAAAATTGGTTTAATATAATTATGGAAAAAATTGCTCTAAGGATTTCTTAAAATCATTTAAATGTAGCTATGTTTTGAATAAAAAATCTAATACTCGGAACTTACAAGTAACAGGACCGTGGTCTGATCGATGAATTGATTTTGTTAAATACTTGTAAATGTGTATTTCAAAGTTCGATAGATTAGGTGGAATTGATTGTGCTAACAGAAAATAGTTTATTTATTTTATTACTTGCTAAAAATTGGTAATAAATTGTATTGTTTCTGATTTTGAAAAATTGACCAAATACAAGGTTGAATTTCATTTGGACACGACTTTTTTAGTAAATAAGTAATAATATAACTGTATAGTAATTCAATGGAAAAACTGAATATTTTTGTGAAAGTTCTATTTGAACAAAACAGTATGTAAATGAAAAAAGTTCGTTGTGTAACACCACTGTACTTGAGTAATACACGTCAACCGGTTTACAAACAGTTAGAAGTAACCAACAGTCCGATTTTAAAGTTGTTCCCTTTCTTCTTGTGTAATCGCCACCTTTTACCTACTCCTCTCCAATATGCTTTCTTTTTCGTTTATGTTTACTTTACAATCATTCTCCGTTCTGCAATTTAGTTTATATGTTAATTGTCCTGATGAAGGTTGAGATCAAACGAAACCGGTCCAGGTACATAACTCAAATAAAGTGGTTTTAAGCAAAACACTTATTTCATCTGTATAATTTCAAGCCACAAAGTGTTTGCTTTCGTAGATTAACAATTGTGCAAGTGTGTTTTAAGCAATTTCTAGTAAATTTTTTTTTTTATGATTGGTGACCGCACTTTCTGTAATGATTTAAATAGTTGACCATGGCAATTGTAAAATGACGGCATGAATACGGATATCTGATATAATATCTGATTTAATATACGTAGCTTGAAAATTTTGAAAAACAATTTATTAAAAACTTACATTTTTGTTCTTTCAGGTGATGTAAGCAAATTTTAAAATATCCTTATACGTGATTTAGGTACTTATTGCTGCAGGTACAACACTCAGTACGGGTTTCTTCGGAGAATTTGCACAATTCATCAAATTTCAATGTTCAATTTTGGGTTGTGTGAAAGTCCTATTCAATTTCTGTTATTATATCATTATATGCTAGTTGCTTGAAAGAACTGAAATGAAAATAGAACTTTAAAAAAAAATTCACAAAACTTGAAAATTAACGAGTTTTATTAATTCACAATGTACATTTGTTACGTATAAACTATACTATACGTAACAAATGTACATTGTGAATTAATAAAACTCATTAAAAACAAAAAATGTCTAGAAATTGTTACATAGTGAATGCCAAAGAAATACAAAAAATTGAAAATTAACTATAAATTTGAATAATTGCTTTGTCTCCGAAACAACCCGTCCTTAGTTTTTTTGGTAGGGATGGACTTAAAATAACAATTTTAACATGAGTATAATATCAGAGTGTTTTTTTGATAAAATACTGCTAAATTACTCAGTTCAATATCAGAAAAAACAGATGGAAAAAAATTGAGATCCCCTGTTGTTGTAATGCGATTTTTCTCCATGTAAATCTAATTTAAAAAACCAGCAAAAACGATAATAACGTCCATTGTTTGAAGCAAAAGAGAAAATATTCCAATGTAATCCAACATCACAACACACAAAACATTTAAAAAATCAAATGAAGTTCAAAATTTACTTATTTTTTGACGAAAAATGAAAATAATGGGATTCTTAATAAAAGGCTAATATTATTATTTCAATTTCTGTTATTATTTGACTCTGTACGAGCACGGAAATAAAACATTCAGAGCGAAAACTTACTAGTAGATATACTTATAAAATGTGCTTAAGTTTGTTGAATCTGCATGATACATCGTAGTGTTTCCGGTCCGGACTAAGAGAGATATTATACGGACCGGACATTCGATCAATCAAATTTAACGTCATACTAAAGCTCTTCTACCAAAGTTTGCAAGCTTTGCGAGCTTTTGAACGCCGATATGTAGTAAAATGTGCTCTATTTCATACAAATATCACTCGGGCTTCATTGGACGTGAATAATTTTTGTTATTCATGTGAACTTTCAAATCGCAAAGTTTATTCTTCGTAAAAATTTCAGTCTAAATATTTAAAAAAAATTGTGAATTGACTGAAATCGTAGAATAGGAACTGAATAAAGTTTTAGTTACAAAGTGACTGCAATAGTATAAAGTGCATTACATGAAAAACTATAATATACAAAAAGGTATTTTTATTTTTAACAGTCTAAATTTTACCCCCCAAAAAGAAAAAAATTAAGTATTATTACTCAAAATTACAGTATTGGTTATGCAAGAAAAAGAGAATACTGAAAAATCCAAACGAAAAATGATAAAAAAACAAAACACAAAATGTTTCGATTAGATTTATTAGTATTATATTCTTCTTCAATGATATGTTGTGACCGTAATTTTCATATTTTATTTTTCTTGCTCTGTTTTATATCTCGTTTTGTTTTATAAGTATTATCTTCTTCGACAATAATTATTACATTGATGGGTATAACCTCAAAAGAAGTTATAAAGAAAAGGTTTTTTTTTATTTATTTATTTTTTATTAATATCAATAGCAAAATTTGTACATTATGTAGGTTTAAAGTATAATATAAGTATATTTTTTGTATTTTTTTCACAGTCCTCCTCACTAGGGTTTCCTGTTCTGAGGCGGCCTGTAGTTTTTCTTAAATTTTTGTATTTAGTTTTGAATTGTCTTTACATTGTCTTCATAAAGTTTGTAAGTTGATTATTACTTTGATCTCTAAGCCATGTTTTGACTTTTGTTTTAAATATACTCATTTCGTTTATTTTTTTGGTTTCATTTGGTAGAGCATTGAACAATTTTATAGCATGGAATTTATTATTTCTCTGTCCAAAGGATGTGTTCAAACTGGGAGTAATCAGGATATTTTCGCTTTTTGCCCTGGTTGTGTATTTATGTTGGGCAGTGGAGTATTCGGATATGTTTTTTTTCAGTTTAAATAAAATAGGTTGTTCATAAGGTATTAGTATTTATCTGGGCTTAGCGCCGTGAGATTTAATTTAATTTTAGAACTACCCTCTGATTTATATTGGTTCTTATTGGTACAACAAACACTTAAAGGAAACATAAAATAATATAACATTCCGTACTCGTAGATACAACAATGTAGGTTCTTTGAATAAAGCACATCAAGGGTTTCCTTTTTAAAGTGTGTCCTCGTAGGTATAATACGATACGTTTTGTTCGCTTTCCTCCTAATAGCAGGTTAATTGAGTTTGTGCTGAAATTTGTACGTATTTCCAGTAGGACGGGCGCTAGGAGAGAGTGGGAGTCGCTTTGCCATCGGCCTTTATCAAGGGGAAAATTAAATACCGCGGAGCACTTTGGGGCGGAAACTTCCTCTTATGATTTCATGCATGTTTCAATTAGCAAATTTCCGGCGAAATTTGTTCGGTCCATTTCATCAATAGTGTTTGGGAAATGCGAATATGTCGACCGTTTGCCGCGTTACTGACGCAACTTTCAGACAGTGTTGCCGACGAAAGGCAAATAGCGAATGGCGATGCGGAAACTTCGCCTGAAGAGCTGAAAGCTGAAGGCCCGCATCAAAATGATTAAGCTATTGGAGTCAAAGATATGTACATACTGCAAACACATATAAATAAACGACATAAAAATTAGCTTTTCTGGCTTCGATTTATATCGGTGTTCAAACACTCAACCTATTATTGTGACACAGTTCAGAAGTGTTTCCAAACTTTCTAATACATCATTTTTTAAAGTACTTTTAAAATTTTAATGAATTTTATTTTAAGAAAATAGTTGATTTCTTGCACTTTAATTTCCATATAATTAAACCTTTAAATAGAAACACAAAATTTCTATTTTCTTAATTGTTCACCGCATTCAAACATTTATTTCATATATTTTTTTTTTTTTATACTGTTTTCCGTTAAACTGTATTTTTCATTTAGTAATACAATTTTAGTTTTGATGTGACTGCAATAGTATGAAGTGCCTAACGCAACAAACTTTAATATACAATAAGGTCCATTTATATTAATAATCTAAATTTCATTTCCCCATAAGAAAAATATAAGTATTATTACTCAAAATTACAGTATTGGTCATTGAAGAATAAGATAATACTGATTAATCTAAACAAAACATGAAACAGTACAAGACCCAGAAATTTTTTTGTTTAGCATTATAATTCTTCTTCGATGATATGTTGTGACCGTAATCTTTTTATGTTCTCTTCTGTGTTCTGTTTTATATTTCATTTGGATTTATTAGTATTATCCTCTTCAACAATAATATACTACATTGATGGGTATAACCTTAAAAGAAGTTAAGTTTAGAATTGTTGGAGCAATCCATAAATTCGTTTAAACAACAAATACAAGAACTAATGAAGTTTGTTAAATTTCGTTTTTACAAAATATATGAATTTGAAGAAAAAAAACAAAAACAAAGATATAGTGAATAAACAGTTACAAAAAGCAAATAAATACATAAAAATACAATTAAATAAAATGGAACAAAATTACATAGAATCACAGGCTAACATTTACGAAAAAAAAAAATTTCTTAAAAATGTTTAATATATTGGAAAAAATCAATGGTAAGAAAATCATAAAAGTTAAAGTAACAAATATCTATAGAATCAAAAACAGAAACCCATAAACAAGCATCCTCCCATAGTAGTAAAATTACAAAATAAAGAATGTTACAAAATGTAATGTTTTACATATAACGGACAACTCGGACAACAAAATTAACATTGCTATACCTTGCGAAATTGTCAAGAGTAGAAAATCTGAGTAAAAAATGGCAATATAATGATGAAAAAAAACGAAACATCGAAAATTTTTAAAATAATCAGAATAAAGCATTACTCAACCAGCACCTATAAAAATGAAACATCTCTTATAGTTCAATATACAATCTACCTACTAACTAACGTACACGCAAATCAATCGCTCCGAACAAAACAATTAAAATATAAAGTTTAAAACGCTTATAAAACAAAGTTTAAGTTTTATCCGTGTTTACCACAGATGATTATAGTGTCACATCTAATTAACAAAGAAATATTCTTCAATTAAGTGATTAAAAAAGAACAAATATTGAAGTGAGGTGACAGATCAGCGTCATTTTACAGTGAATTTGTCATATTATCTCCCAGTTTAATTTGAAATTCAATCTGTTGGTGATATATAATTAATTATCAAAGTGTTCATAATTATTGGTCCCGTGATAGTGTTTAAAAATAATAAAATTACAAAAGTGAACTGATAATATTGAAAAGAACAGTAAATTATTTAATTTACAGGTGCTCGGTTATATTATAAGCCGTTAAAACCACAGTTCGCCGCAAGCCTTGGTTGGTTCAGTGGTCTAAGGCGTCACCTGAATTTGGTGCAGACATTTGATGATCCTAGGATCGAATCTTACCAAATCCAGAATAATAAAATAAAAGCGATTTTATTTTTATTTTATAATTTATAAAGTTCAACCAATATACCTCATTCGATTATCATCGTAGTGTCGTTATAAGGCGGGAAGTAAATATATTATTCAAGATGCACTGCAGAGTATGTCCAGAAGCCGTCCTTTCAGACGATTCAATATTTGTGTGTGCGACGTGTAAAGGCACCTATCATTTAGCCTGTGGAGGCATAAATGAGAATACATACCGTCGATTTACTCAAGAAAGGCGTGCCCAACAGAAGTGCAAGCAGTGCAAAAAGGATACTCGCTCAGCCGCCTCAAGTGCTACTATTTTAACGGAGACCACCAGTGATACCGCAACATTGGAACCATCAAAAAAAGTGACCAACAAAGCTTCAACGCCCACCTACCAACCATCAACTAATCTAGAAGAACTGCAAGAGTTAGTCATTTATAAAACGACTAATTTGGAAAAAAAACAAAATGATATTTTGGACCAAAATAATAAAATTCTAGAAAATATCCAATTCATAAGTGCGCAGTATGAGGACTTTCTTGCCAGATTTCGTAACATGGAGCAACGGAATGATGAGCTCACGAAGAAGAACGCCGTTTTGGAAGCCAGAATTACGGTCCTGGAGAATGGTCTAGAATTTCAAGAGCGTGCCCTCAAAGCAAATAATGCCGAAATAAGAGGCATTCCTGAAATCAACGGGGAGAATTTACAAGACGTAATGTTCAACATCTGCCAGACTACAAAATCCTCGATTCAAACTAAAGATATCGACTCTATCTATCGGTCAGCTAAAAAAAATAATAAACAGAATCATCCGAGAGAAATAGTTATCAAATTAAAGACGAATCTAGCTAGAGATCAGCTGCTAGCGGATGTGAAAAATTACAATAAAAATCAACAAAATACCGAAGACAAACTTAACACATTGAACTTTGGAATTGCCGGTCCTCGCTCGCCTATCTACGTTTCCGAACAACTGACCTTTCGATCAAAGCAGCTCTGGTTTAAGACACGCCAATATGCCAAGGAACGTATGTTTTGATTCGCGTGGGTTAAAGGAGGGAACATATATATTAGAAAAGAGGCGGGATCAAATGCTATTCTCATTTCCGATGAATCAAAATTGTCAACACTGTGATAAAATTGTACCAATTTCGCTCTCGAGGTATATTTCGTCTCGCTTGTTTACTATTATATTTAGTCGTTGTTCCCGCTTCATCAAGTCTATTGCTTTCCACTACCTGCTAGGAACTTGTATTATCACCAGCTTCATAGTAATTTTAGGTGTAAATAAAACCAAATTAGATATTGTATTAAAACTTATATTATGCGAAAGTTTATCACAGCACCACGTTAATCTAAAATATAATAACTATGTTACGCAATACTACACTTATTTAAAATATACTAAATATGTTTCGTTTACCATATAATAATTATAATGATTCCGATATAAATTATAACACAAAAGTTATTTATGATCTAAATAATCTAAACAAATACAATTGGGGCTCATATAGTCTAAAAATCATTCATCAGAATATCAGAAGCATTTCAAAAATCGATGATTTTTTATTATTTCTTGATCAATTTAATTACTCATTCGATGTTATAATTTTGTCGGAATGTTGGATAAATAAAGAATACACCTCCAAAATTATACAAAATTACTCTGAATATCACACTAACATAAGTTTAAATAAATCAAGTGGAAACGTTGTTTACATCAGAGACGGAATACAAGCACAAGTAGATGAAATTTTATTATCACAAGCAAACTGTCTGAAAATTGTTTTGAACAACAACTTATGTATCTTTGCAATCTACAGATCACCCGCTTTCCAAAACATCGACACTTTTTTGAGCTCACTTCAAGCAATCATCAATAGTTCAAAAAAAATAGAACGTCAAATCATCATAGGCGATCTCAATATTAATACTATTCCCGAATACCATCGTCAATATAACGATTATTTATGCCTGCTTACTGAAAATGGATTCATTCAGACAATTAATAGCCCTACTCGAGAACAGGGCATGAGTAAATCTTGCCTAGACCATATCAATGTTAAAAATGTTAACCTAATCAACTCATTTGTTTTTCACACTACAATTTCAGACCACTACACCACAGCTCTCTGTCTTAAAAACAAACCTCCCACTGATGCTAAAATTAAATATGTCCCTCGAACAAATTACAATAACTTAGTCGAAGACTTGCGATCAGAAAACTGGCAAAACGTTCTAGACCAAATTGATACTGACTCAGCAATGAATGAATTTATCACAAAATTACATTCATATATATCTAAACACACTAGTCACATACACATAACAAATAATCAAGTAAAACTCACACCTTGGATCTCCCCTGGCCTTGTCAAATCTATTCACAGAAGGAATCAATTACACGAAAAGGCGAAAAGATGTCCTGAAAATATTTTAGTACAAGCTCATTATAAAAAGTATAGGAATTTATGTAAACATTTAATTAAATCGACCAAAGAAAATTATTATAAAAAAATTATTTACGAAAATAACTGTACGCCAAAACGTCTGTGGGAAACTTTTCGTAATATATCTAAAACAAAAATTAATAAATCTTCCGAAATTAAATCGTTATACATTAATAATATAAACTGTTCAGACCCAAAAATTATGGCAAATTTTGCCAATAATTATTTCACTTCAGTGGGAGTCACTCTTGCGAAAAAAATTCTTGATAAACTTAATACTACTGAAATTGATCTCGCTAAGTTTACTACCTCTAATTTCGGTCATAAAATAGACAATGTACAAACAACGACAAACGAAGTCATGAAAATAATTGACGATCTTAAGTCATCAAATGCTTGTGGTCCTGATAAAGTCTCATCAAATCTGTTAAAACTTATTAAATACTCAGTCGCAATACCGATCGCGTTCATTTCGAATCTAAGCTTTAAATCAGGAATATTCCCCAATCATTTAAAACATTCAGTAGTTATATTGCTTCACAAAAATGGTGACAAATCGCATGTACATAATTACCGGCCAGTTTCTTTGCTAAATTCGGTCTCGAAAATTATTGAAAAAATTGTAAAAAATCGCCTTAGCACATATCTGGAAGATAATAACATTCTTTCTAATAGACAATACGGCTTCCGACCAGGTTTAAGCACAGAAAACGCTATCGCTAACCTGACAAAAATCATCTCTAATAATATCGATGGAGGAATTAAATGTACTGCACTATTCCTGGATCTAGCCAAAGCGTTCGACACTATATCACATAAAATTCTGTTGAAAAAACTACAGTGCGTTGGAATACAGGGTCAAATATTAAAGTGGATGGTTAGTTATTTAGAAAACAGAAGCCAAAGAGTGAACATTAATGATACTCTAAGCGATTCAGCAAATATTAAATTTGGTGTACCTCAGGGAAGTACTCTAGGGCCAATTTTGTTTAATATATATATTAATGAGCTATGTAACAGTTCCCTTGCCGACCACATTATTTCCTTTGCAGACGATACGGTCTTGTTATTTGAAGGTAAAAACTGGAATGAAGTTCACAGTAAAGCAGAAGCTGGTATAAACAGTGTTAAACAATGGCTTGATAATAATCTACTCACACTCAACACGGAGAAAACAAAATTCATCCGCTGCAGTGCAACTCAAGCGGGACAACCGAAAAAAACACAAAACATTATTATACACCACTGCAATAACCTAACTACTTGTAATTGTAACACCCTAGAATGCGTAGATAGTATAAAATATCTAGGAATTATGATAGACAAATTTCTGAGATGGGACCTACATATAGACTCAATTTCCACAAAAGTCAGAAAACTTACTCATCTTTTCCTGGGCATTAGAAATATTCTCTGCATAAAAGATCTTAAATGTTTATATTATGCTCTGTGTAACTCATTACTTGAATATGCATCTTTGGGATGGGGCGGATGTACCAAAACAATACTGGATCCCTTAGCAAAAGCACAGAAATCACTGCTAAGGGTCATCCTAAAAAAACCATTTAGGTACCCCAGTGATGTATTATTCAAAGAGATACGAGTTCTTGATGTCAGGCAACTATACATAAAAAAAATTATATTACACACTCAAAAACAACGTCACCACTACCCTTCCATTGATCATTATCACGACACTAGACATTCAAGGAGGAATCCAGTTGTTCCACCTACTACTATGACATCCTTTGCCCAAAGACAATTCTATTACCTTGGTCCAAAATTATTCAACCTCTTACCCGATTTATGGAAATCGAAAAGCATAAGCATTCTGCGTAAATTAGTTTATTATTGGCTTCTAGACTTGGGAAGAGTCGAAAGCAAACTTATGATAACCAACAGATAAACAAAAATGTTCTGTACTCACATTTATTCATTGTTATTGGCAGTTAAATAAAAAATTCCTACCATGCATCTGATTTATACAATGCGATTGATAATTTTTGTGATTGATAATGTTTATACAATATGTTTTCATGTACCTTGTTTATGTGTTTCTTGATTATGTATATTATATTATATGTACCTTGATTATGTAAATTAATACACAGCACAGTAACAGCGATCAAATTAAGAAACCCATCTAATATTTTTCTTATATTGTAACTATAAATTGAATTAATCCAATATGTTATCATGTACCCTGATACAGTGTTCCTTAATTGCATATTATTACATGTACCTTGATAAAATTTATCAGGTGTTTTCATAAAAAAAACTAATATTCGGGTGTACAAATATGTCTGAAAAAGTTTTTATTTTTATTACTTTGATAAATATATATGTATATAGACTATATTACTAGCGTAACTATTAATGTAAAGTATGGAAATATAATTCATAACAGCAGCGTGTACAAATGTTAACTAAACCAGGCAATTTGGCTGTCCTAAAACGGGAAAATTTCCTAGTTGGACAGCCAAAGCTTCCTTAATATGTATGTAATTATTTGTATCTAATAAATAAATAAATAAATAAATAAGTTCAAATAAGACAACCAGAAGATATCCCTTCCGAATAAACGACCACACAACAACCCGGCACCTTTAAAAACGAAACATCTCCTATAGTACAAATAAGACTACCAGAAAATATTCCTTTCGAATGAATGACCACAAAACAACCCGGCACCTATAAAAATGAATCATCTCCTATAATACAAAAAGACAACCAGAAGACATCCCTTCCGAATAAATTACCACACAACAACCCGGCACCTATAAATACGAAAAATCTCCTATTATCCAAATAATACTACCAGAAAATATCCCTTCCGAATAAATTACCAAACAACAACACGGCACCTATAAAAAAGAAACATTTCCTATAATCCAAATAAGACTACCAGAAAATATACCTTCTGAATAAAGAACAACACAACATCCAGGCACCTATAAAAACAAAACATCTCCTATAATCCAAATAAGACAATCAGAAGATATACCTTCCGAATAAAGGACCACACAACAACCCGGCACCTATAAATACTAAAAATGTCCTATTATCCAAATAATACTACCAGAAAATATCCCTTCCGAATAAATTAAACGAAACGAAATGGCGCCACCGTATATTTCTGAGCTATGCGTTCCGAAAAATATTGGTCTAAGGCAGTCAACTCTCAGATCAGCGACATCATCTGCAATTGGAAGGTTGAAAGAGCCTAAGCGAAATCCGAACACTAAGTTTGGTGATCGTGCATTCGGAATATCCGGCCCTAAGGCTCGGAATAACCTTCCTATGGAATTGAGATGTATAACCAGCCCAACAGAATTTAGATCCAAACTAAAAACTCACTTTTTCAGACACTCATTTCCATAAATCCGTCATTCTATCCAAATGTTGCATTTTTTTGCTTTTGTCATACCATAATTGTTGATATACATAAATTGTCTAGCGATTCCGTTCAACTACTTATGAGAAAGTCAAACTTCTATTGACTTGCCTACCAATAGACAATGGACAATATTAGCGTGAACATAATACGTCAATCGGTTTAATTGTTGGCAGATGAATCATCTAAACGCGTTAAAGATCGACGATTAATTTCATTCATTCACTTAATTAATTTTATCTAACCCATTGGGCACATTTTGCACGCGTGTTACAAAATAAATTATAAAAACACCCTAATATAATAGAACTTCCTTCTTCTGGCGCTAGTAAAATGAATAAATTAGTTAATGTTAATGTTAGTTGTAAGTTTCTACAAATGTAGATATATAGGCCTTAGTGGTAAGTCATAAGATATAAGTTTTAGAGGTAAGTGACTAGTTTCAAGTCAGTAGTTCTAGTATTAACTCTTTAAGAAATATATTTGTACAGCGCCCTTGAGGTAATTTTTCACGTAAACGGCGGTATATAAATTACCCAAATATATTAGTATTATGTGTTTTGAAAATTGGATATAAATTAAAGTAGTTAAATTAGGTAAGAAATATGCTTTATACAGAAAATGGGTGATATGAGTAAATCATGTGGAAAAAGTTGGTTTTTTTAATTTTTGTCTTTAAAATATTTTTTCACAGAGTTCAATGTTTGTCATTAACGCTTCCAATTTCTTCCGGTAATCCAATGAACAAAGCTCTCCCTTGGAGAATATAATATTTTTTTACAAATGAAGTATTTAATTTTGGTTATGGAAAAATATATTTCAGTCGAGTTAGGTTTTCCATTAAAAATTGGTACTTGTCTTTTTCAATTATGATTTGATTATTGAATTTCGAATGTACATATCTTTCAATGAAGGTACTTTAAATTTTCTATTAAGTAATAATAATTGTCGGGCGTTTTATTTTTTTTTAATATGATTTTAATAATTATTCTCTGTACGACTCCTAATGGGAGAAGGTTAGTTTTATAGTGGAACCCCAACTAATGATAGCGTATTGTAAAGTTGATTAGACTAAAGCGTAGTATTTTTTTTTCTTTTTTTTTAACATTTAAAATTGGAAGATGGCAATTTACGTATATTAAATATAGGTATATATCGTCAAAAAAAATCATTCTTTGTTTATAAATTTTCAATTTTTTTACAACTTGGCATATTTGGTCCTTTTATTTCAGATTTTTATCAATAATTACTCCGAGATATTTGATTGGGTTTGTTGTTTTTAATATTGTGCAGTTTGATATGCAATCATTTTTATTGAGAGTTTTGGAATTGTTACGTTTGATAATGTCAAAATTTTTAGGTGTAAAGGTGTATTGCAAATGAAACTTTAATAATTGTTTCACTATTTAGAGATAATAAGTTAACGTCGAAGAAAGTTTTTAATGGGTTTGTCTTCAGTAGCTTTTAATATTACGGTTTCCCAAGTTTTTTAGGTTATTATTAGTACTGTATCTTCGGCGTATGAAGTAATTTGTCCTTGTAATGATTGTAAGAACATGTCGTTAATATATATGGTGAAAAGAATTGGTACAAGTACTGTACCTTGTGGGATTACAAAGTCTGATATTTCTTTATCACTATTAATCTAATCGATTTTAAGTAGTTGGAAATTCATTTAATCGCTATGTTATTAACTATTTCTCTACCGTCTTCACTGATCATACCCCAAATTTAGCACCTGATGTTAACGAACCTGATCCGTTAAATAATATAGCCATAAACTCAATTACAAATCAATGAAGACATCACTTACAAATATCTTTCATCCATTGACATTAACAAAGGACCTGGTTTAGATAGTTTGCCTGGTATCTTCATACGTAACTGTAGTAAATATATCACTATTCCGGTCAGCGTAATTTTCAAAAAATCATTAAGTAAAGGAACGTTTCCTCATAAGTGAAAATCTGCCGTAATAACTCCCATTTATAAAAAAGGCGATAAACATGACGTTAAAAACTATAGACCTATCTCTCAACTTCCTATCTTAAGTAAAATTCTTGAAAAAATCGTTTACGACCAACTTTACCCGACTATCGCTACAGCAATTACACATAACCAACACGGATTCATGAAAAACCAGTCTACTACATCTAACCTGGTCCTATTTGTCAACTATTTTTACAGCAATATGGACGAAAGGGTACAGGTCGATGCTATGTACACCGATTTTTCAAAGGCCTTCGACCGCGTTATTCACTCAATTATTTTAAATAAACTTACTCGTCTTGCAATACACGGTGACTTATTTAGATGGATTAAGTCGTACATTAGTAATCGTAGTCAAGTTATCTCAATAAATGGTGTCTTATCCAAAATAATCAACGCAACCTCAGGCGTTCCTCAGGGTTCTCACCTTGGTCCGCTTTTCTTTAATATATACTTAGACGACATAGGCTCATGTTTCCAACACTCAAATTTTTAAACGTTTGCAGATTATTTGGCAGTCCGTTCTCTCTGCCTACCCCTACGGGGAAATGGCGTGATGGTTAGTTAGTCAGTTGGTTTTTCGTTGGTGGTGTTTGCTAGTGAATGCTAGTGAACCGTCACGTCTGGCGGGAAGATGTGATAGATTAGGATTTGCACATATTGCGCCCTATTAATCACTCAAACAATCAAGATGCTCTGCTACCGTGTGGGCAGGCAGCCAGATTTTTGCTGATCTGCAGGTCATGCCCGTAAACAGTTTCGTCTTTCAGATTTTTACCTATTTATGATCCTCTTGATTTCCTTTGCCATTTTGTTCTTTATTTTTCAAAGTTCGAGAAATGTTGTGTGCTCGGTGAGCCGCGGTTTTCATCAAACTGCTTCGGGATATTGTTAACCAAACCACTGCTTTGAGCCGACACCAGTTACCTTTACCAGAGCATTGTATGAAACCATCCATCGTGGAGGTGATGAATTCACCAATTTCCGCTTGACACCTGGAAGGATCCGAAGTCTGAAAACAGACAGCTCACCACGAAAAACCATTAAACTATGCTCGCAGACCTAATCAATCTGTTGACCTATAGTGCCACAGTTTTCTCTTCAGCCTCTCGTTTGGCGGTCTGAAGTTGGCCACCAGACAGTTTAACTCAGTGTTCCGCTGTGATCTCAATTCTGTGTCCGTGTGACAAAGTGTTAAGAAATAGGTCTATAAGATTGGAGCAGCTAGTCTGGACATCAGGAATCCTTGTAGGCTCCATAACCATTTGCTGGAATCCATAGCAAACGGCAAAAAATTTTGCCTATCATTCAGCTGAATATGTTGATCCAGAGAACTTCATCTATGGTTTGTTACGAAGACTGAAGTCTACTAATGTTTGTAACTTAAGTTTTTTTATGCATAGCACAAACGATAACAAATCGTTATAATTATATCAAAAAGATTGATTATGCTTCGATTAAAAACTTCTGTACAGGTTCTGGAACAGGGCGATGTTAATAATGCACCCTGCATGTGTTGAGAATTGGCGTGGGGCGCCAGTTTTGAGTTTAGAGCTCTCCACGTTATGCGCCAGTGTCGAAAATCACGTAGAGTGCCAGTGCCGGCTTCGGCATTGTCAGTGGTAGAATCATGAGAATCTAATTATTCAGCTCAGGTTAGGGTCGGCAAGGAATGTTTTTATACGGGGCACCTTCAACAATCTAGATTCAACTTCCCTCGTCAAATGAAACTCTTATGGGAATGATAAATGAGTGTATTTACAGTCAAAAGGTGCATTGTATAACAAAAAATGGGGACACAGTATACATCCTAAATTATTTCCTGGCTGATTGAATTGAACAATCTCTTTCTCGTATTTGCTCTGAGTGGCAGAAGTGTTTAGCATACACTAAAAGAAGGCACATAATGGGGCAAAGGTTTGGTATACGCTTACATGAGTTGTCCTTGGGGATGCAGAAGTTGCGAGGCCATTGAGGTGTTACACACAGTCATTGTGGAGTGGTAATCAAGGTTGTGATCGTCTACACGCGCAAAACGGGCGCGTGCTAGACTTTAGTAATGTTGCGGGAACGGGGTCTGGCACACAGCGTCCAAGACCGGTTTTATAGTGGCAAACCGCACATGTTGTTGAGACCAAGGCAAGATTTGGAATATCTGAAAAAACAGAGAACAATAAATCAGATAATATGACGATCTATATTTTTGGGTCAATGTCAAGAATGTGGAATAAAACATGGAAGAAAATAAATACGACAGATCTAAAATATCGCTAATCCATATATTACAAATTTAAAATATCACTAATACGTATATTACAGCTAAAATCTCACTTATCCATATATTACAGCTAAAATATCATTAATCAATATATTATAGATCTATATATAAATAAGTGATATTTTAGATTTGTAATATATAGATTACAGCTAAAATATTACTAATCATTATATTATAGATCTAGTTAGATTAGTGATATTTTAGATTTGTAATATATGGATTAGTGATATTTTAGCTGTAATATTATGGATAAGTGAGATTTTAGCTGTAATATACGTATAAGTGATAATTAAGATTTGTAATACATGGATTAGCGATATTTTAGATCTGTCATATTTATTTTCTTCGATCTATATATATATATATATATATATATATATATATATATATATATATATATATATATATAAAATCTAAAATCTCACTAATCCATATATTACATCCCATGACCGCTTATTACGGCTTATTTTCAGCCATCGCGATTCCAAAACAATCGCCTTTAAGTGTTGATGAATCACTTCAACAAGATATCAAAGCACCCTTTGAGAAAATCAGGCAGGTAGGCGTATATCGAAAGACAATTTGAACGAAAGTAATCCGGCTTTTGTTTTTATGGTACGTTTTATTTTTTCGATAAAAAGCAGTGATGTACTGATTAACAAAAAAATCTAGGCCGCTTGTTTCATAAAACGATTCCTTTGAAAGCTTAGTGAAAAATAAATACTTTATATATTACCTACTTAAAAAGGTTTTCTAAAATCAACAGAAAAAGATTTTTGATTAAACTCTATTTAATTTGTTTCGTAAGAAATAATTCACCTATTGTGTTCAGGGATATTTTAACTGCCGTGAAGATTTCTTCCAATCGTATTTGTAGTAGCTTATATTTTGTTTCGAACACTGAAATTTTCAGAAATGTTCTTATATGAGAGCTAGTTAATATTCTATTATGATATTCCATCTTACAAACCTGCTAAAATATAGCAGTAGCCATTTTCAGTTTTTCACTAACGACACAACAAATAAACAGTGCTTGTAAATATACGCCTAATCTATAAATATACATCTACGGTATATAGGTAAACATACTTAACTCAATTTAATTTTGGCACACAATAAAGCACATTTAAAAAAATTAGTAAAATAACACTCGAATGGAAATCACTTCGAGGACTTTGGCGTCAATTTAAAATGAAAATAGCTTAAATTTGCGCACCATCTGTCGTTATTCGGCTGAGCTTTTAATTTCGAAAACGGTCAAAATGTATTTCGCAAATGCAATATAAAAATCCGTTACTTGTTTGAATAAAGCTGCCATCGGAAAATAAAACGGAAAGAAAGAGGTATAATATAGACCCATAAGATAAAAAGCAATCCTTCAAACGGCACAACTCTATCACAATCGTCTTCAATACAGCCAGCCTTCCTGTATATTTTTTTCAATTTCAGTCGGGAGGGAGTTTGTTCGAATGGGCACTGTTCTTTTATTTATTTTTCTATCGCGAATAGTTCTTAGTAGATGTCAGTCGGGAGTGTTTGTTATCCGGGTCGGGGATAAAGAGGGTGGGAAGTGGGTCGAAGATAAAAGGGTAGAAATTACTCTAGCCTTCCAGGTCGCCTGGGATAGAAAGGAGCCAAGCATTGAGCGGACGTTCTTAATTAATTTTAGATCCGAAATGGAGCTTTTCTCATATTGGCGTCAGGTTCATAAAATAAACAAAAGTCGGTATATGCGCGATAAAAGGCTGCAGAAAAAAGCGGATGCATCAAGTAATCGATACGAAGGACTGAGAAAATGTACTTTGTGAAGGTCTCCTAAGTCAGTTAACAAACATGGAAAATATCTCTTATGTATGTATGAAGAGTGAAAAGTGGGCCTCTGTCACTGGTCAAGGAATACGATACTTTGTACCTGATATCGAATTTTTAATTATTTATTGACAAGTAATTTAATATGTCGGTATAACTGTACTAGGTCTGTGAAGATTTAGCTGTTCGACAAGACTAGAAAGGTATTTAACCGACTGACGAACATTTGTAGGTTTGTAATGATCACCAGTCAACTAATTGCACTAAGTTTTCACCCCTTTTAAGTTACTATTTTTCAAAATTTGTACTATTGTCTTCAGAAATTTGATCAAATTTCAATATTACAACTCGACTTTAAAATAGTTGATTTTCCATATACTAATTATATCGAACTGATATCAGTTACCATGCTAACACTTTTCTCATTATTTGTAGGCTTTCTCTTGTCGAGGGGTGCCGGGGGTTCAACGGCGGGGAGGAGGGGTGGGGGCGGTTGGGACGCCGAGAAGATATTAGCAACGCCGGAGCCAGAGTCAGTAGCGCGCGCGTCGCCGACCAGGCAGCACGTGTGTCGGGCGCCCAGCGACGACGGTCACACGTGGCTCTCTCCTGAAACATCGACGCAATGACACTAATACCCGCCAATGACATTACCTCAAAGTGAACAAAACATGTTTGGTTCCAAATGACTGATGGATGTAACAGTGACACATTGACACTCTCTTGGAATATTTTCAGATTCATTTTGAAAGTTTACCAAAGTAAGCGAACAAACATAAACAAAGTTTTTCGTGTAATATTCATTTTAAATTATGTTGGTTTTATAGCTGATAATAATGTTTTTGTCGTTGTTAGAACTATTATGGAGTATTTTTTACATAGCTTGCTTGAAACGTAAGAATTAATTATTGTAGAAAGTAAAAATTAAAAAAAAAACTTACGTAGAATATATTGGTAGGTACCTACATAGAAAAGTAAAGGTTTACAAACTTTGCACAAGATCTATATATACTTAGTTTAATTAAGTAATTATCAGTGTCATCATCGGTTGTCCATTCCATCCGTATGGATGCTGTTTTCAGTTTTTATTTAGTAAATTTTTAACACCGCTTTTCCACGAAACAATTTAAAAAACCAATTTCAAAACAAAACAATTACTAAAGATGTATTTCTTGAACTAGTTCAATCGGTATTTAATTAAAATTTAATTGGAAAACTACCAACACGCTCGGAATTTTTTTGAAAGCGACGTTCTCACGTATCTATTCAATTCAGTAAAAATAGGATCAAAATCTTTATAAAAAATGTAACAACTTTACATTGTTAGAGCGGTGTCCTTTTTATGTAAAAAATTCATTGTTCGCAAAAGTGGTGGAGAATTTGGCAAGAAAAATAGAAATAAAACTGAAATTCGCGTTCAAAGAACGGCTTTGTATATATTTTCATTTACGCTGAGGAACAAATGAGAATAGAATTGAAAATCCAGTTCACTGATTCCAAGTATCCGAAATAGAAAACGTTTGGTATGAAAAATCGGAAATTTTTTATGAATGGATTTATCGCGTTTATTTGTTTTTTTTTTCTTAAAAAGGCTGAACAGTTTGCAACTACTATTAATCTTTTTTATGCTTCGTGTGGAATTTTAATACATTTTTTATTCCTGGTTTTAGATTGTATGCAATTATGAAATGAAAAATAATATTTGTGGGTATATCTAAACTATCATAAATTCAGTTGATTTAATAAGGCACGCCTCGATGATTATTTTATGTTTTGGACTGTTCTAATTCAATACTTGGATCTAATTGAATAAATAAAGCATGCGATTGATGATGATTTTACCTATGTATTTAAAGATAACATGTAAACACATCCGTGTTACCATTGGCTAAATAAGAAAGTAGCGGAAGGCGGCATAATACCTATGTAAAATTATAATAATTTGGAAATTGATCTGCATGAATTCTTTCTCGGATGCAGTTATACCTAAATCAGGCACATTACAGAAAAATAACCACGACAAATAATGAAAAGTAAAACAGTGTTAAAGTATTCAATTATCCGGGAATTGTAGCAAAAGTTCCCACCGTATAAATGGCTAAAGTGCACTATTTAATTTGTCCTCCGCAATAATTCAGCATGTGCGGCGTGACCAATATGACCACCATTGTTTCGTTTCAATTATTTTTAAAAGCGCGTGCACACTGTAGATTTACGAGCGTCCACTGTAATATTATTCCGATATGGCCTGCAATCAGGCGAGCTTGTCGCCGCTGTAACGTTACTCCGGGACATGGTACATGCGTGCGGGCGACACGGTGGATTTATTGGCCCTCCACATAAACATTTTTTATATCCCAGGAAGCGTGGTTAGGCCTATCCAGTGTTAGAGTGTAATAATAGCCAGAAATATGGTTTAACTCTGCGATAAGCACACACGGATAGGGGGGTATTTAGCACAAATATCATACGTACATCGAATGTCACACGAAGTCGCGTCGTATGTCCGCATTGACATACACCAATTTAGATCATTATTTCCTTTAGAAACAACCTCGAGGATTTTTTTAATCAACGGTATATTTATTTTATAAAAAACAGCTTTATGTACGACTCTATTTTTTACGACTACATTAATACCTAGGCACGAGCCTAGTATGGTAGTTGAGTAAATCACAAAAAATTTAATTATTGAAATGAAATGAAAATTCAAAAAATAAAGATGCATATTATACATGTGGTTAAATCAAAAAGTTTCTTATGCTGATGTTGATTTGAGATTTTTAGATGATATTGCCTTTAAACTAATAAAAGGGTAATAAATACCTATAAGTATATAAATACCTATATGCGAAAATGCTCAAGTATACTTTTATTTGTATAGTGAATTAATTACAGTTTTAGGTAGATACTGACTTGTGAAAATAGTTTCAAGCATCAGCTTTCAAATCAATATGTATTATAAAATCTACTCATGATTTTTATATTATGAATTGTATATTTAGGAGAAGTCTTAAAAATCTTGTGTATCTCCTAGAATTTATTGACGTTATATTAATTTTTAAGATTTGTACAATATCGTTTCACTAATTTATACATTTATTACTTTATTAATTCCCCTTTTAGGGGCTTTTACACATGAAGAGTACAAATTATAAATTAATACCTACATTACATATCTACACATGAATAGTACAAATTAAATATTAATGCAGTACATATTTACACATGAATAGTACAAATAATATGTAAATACAGTACATATTTACACATGAATAGCACAAATAATATATATCAATATATATCATATATATTTATACGGTATATATTTATTATACATAACTGAACTGCCACACTAACAATCTTTTGTACTTGTTTAGTGATAAATTAAAGATCTCCACTGACTCGGTATAATTATTTTCCTCCATAAGCATTCCAGGCAATGCGGAATACATTTGGAAGTTAGTACCAGAATTTCTTCTACTGACTTCTAGTATTACGTAGGGAAATTCAAAAGCTTATCAGTGCAAGCTATTATGGACTATCAAATGCATATTTTAGTATGTTATATTGATATAATAAGTCAGTAAAATCTGTCAGACAATTTAATTTATAAGAGTGTTGAAGTTCTCAAGTAAGAATTTATTTTGATTTCTTTCAGTACCTGTAAATATGATGTGGCTTCAAGACAGGAGAATTGTATTCAAGATAAGATCTAAAAAATGCAAAATATAACAAGTTGATATACTTAATATTGTTGATGATTCTAATTAACCTAGTTATAGATCCCAAAATCTGTAAGCCCTTGTTAGAGATTTCCGTTTCATTATATTTCGGACATTATACATGAAAACGTAAAATTTATGCGGAGCTCTCATAAAAAAAAAACAAATTAAATTTAAGATCATAAATTTAAAATAAAAAAGGTCGGTTGAATGAGTTCAAACTATTGCAACCGTAGAAATTCAAGTATGCATATGGGTTGAATAGTTCATCACACAGTATTGAGAAGATGACATAGGGTGAAAAGTATTTAAAACCGATATTTTGTGAGAAACGGTCTTAAGTTAAAAATGCTTTATTTGAAAAAAACAAAGAAAATTGTATTCAAAGTACATTTTGTCAATATATGACAGCTATTCAATACTTGCTTGGCTTATGCGACACGAACGACACAAAGAAACATGTGTACAATATCCGATCAAGATCTTTTACATGTCCATCAAAAATTGAAGCATTTTGTTATTTTTGACACTTATTTATACAGTAGGTATAATGGTAATGAATAAATTATTATAACTGCCATATTTATGCTAAATTTTTACCTAAACCTAATATCCTTTAGTAAAAGTAGGTACATAAATTAAGCTCCCTCAATTTTACACGTACTCAAAGAAAAACACATTCATTCTCCGAGCATTACATATTTTAACACTTTATGTAGTGAATTCCATTTATTCAACTCACCACCTCACATCTTTAAACCTTAAATTAATAAATAAAATTCACACAATACATGTCACTCCGTACAGACTAGATCCATAAGCTTTCCCTCAAGCCCACCATCCTATCCCCATGGGCTATTGAAACTTGTTTGCTTTTGTAATCACTAATAATAGTAACACACGATTGAAACCTATTACTTGAACAGTTAGTATTTATTTTAATACGTATATATTTTATCATCCCTTATTAAAAATTTGGTAAACATTTTCCAAAAAAGTAAAGAAATAAGTTTGACAATAAACGGAAGTACGATTCTAACGCATTATAATTATATTTATGAACTAACGTTTAATTTATTGTTGCATGTACATAATTTATTGTTTTAGGTGTAACATCAAGTTTTTATTAATCTGCATTGTATGGGGTTTGTACTAAATAAAACGTATTTATCTGGAGCGAGAACGACTCGAAAATATGGTTTACTAGAACTTCTAAGGATCGACTATTTATATAGATTTGATACTCGTTTTAAAACTAATTACTGAATGCCAAACGTAATTTTTTGAATTAAAAAACTTATTAACATTAAACATATTATTACCGAAAAATAAATTTACGACGAAAATATATTTCGTGTCAGAATCTCACGCCCGAGAACGTCGACGTAACCCCTCGTGCTGTCGAACAAGTCGCACAAATCCGTATTTGAACTCGTCCGTGGGGAGAACGTCTGCTTTTCTGAATACGGTAGATGTTTTTTTGTTAAATTTGTTTTTCAGCATTACGCACATACTGTAAACCGAGGAAATTTTTGGCACAACTATTTACATCATAATTGTGGGATTATTATGTAATATGTTAGACTACAGAATAAAGAGCGAGACAGTTAGGTGACAGAGTTATAAATGCGAATATAGTAGATAGATAGCTGTCTCACATCCCAGCTGCTAGCGAGTTAAGACCTTTCCGTAAAATTGTTCTCGGTTTAAAAAACGCAATAACCCATATCGCAGTATTATTGAGAGACTTCTAGGATCATACCACATAAACATATAAATAACCGTAAATTGTAGTTCAACAAAAACTATAACATTAAACAAAATCATTATAGTAATTAGTTTTTGGGGTATTATGCCGTATTGCGCTACCTCCTTCTGTAGCCAACATTTCCATGTCCATCATCAGGGAAGACAACGTGTAAACACATCCGTGTTACCATTGGCTAAATAAGAAAGTACCCAAAAATAAATAACTGTGTTACATTTAAAATGTACATTATAATTAAGTACTTTATTACACCTTCAATAATTGCAAATTCACTATGTGGCTTCATTTTCATCCAGGTACAATAAATCAATTTCTATACAACACTATTTACTCAAAATAATCGAAATGTTTTGAAAATATTAATAATTGCATGATAGCGGTGATACGGGTTTTGTCTTTATTTTGAATAATTATAATGAAAATAACATAACATTTATATGGCGCAGTTTTGTGTTATTTCACTTCAAGTGCGCTGTACTATAACAAACAAAAAAAATTGTATTTAATTTCATAGTGATTTATTTTTGGGGTTACCTCCTTCTATAGCCAACGTTTCGGAGAGCATTGCAGCCTAGATAATCACACATCTACCCCGAAGGGGGTTGGCTAAAAAAGAAGGTAGTGCAACACTGGTCATTTAATCATTATATTATTGTTGATTGGATAGTAAGTGCAAAGCGAATGAAAAGAGCAGTACATAATTATGATATATTTTCCTCAAAGCTGAATCAACTTTTACTGGTACAGTTTTTTAAATTTCGATGATGATACATATATTTATTTATACACAATTTTTTTGTTTCTTATAAACTTTGTGACCTACTTAGACTTGTTTGCAGTTTTCTCTATAAAAAATGAGATGTGAGGAACCGGCATCTTGGAAATCAGATTTCTCAGGTACCGATTAATAAAGTTGAAAAAACTGCCGCTGTTATGAAATGTTAATGACACTGCCGGGATTATTTGAAATTTGATATTACCTTTAAGGAATAATTCGGATATTTTTGTTTTGATCGAGAATTTGTAAGAGCCAGCATTACAGTGTCCATAATCACGCATCTGCCCTGGTGGGGATTGTATAAAGAAAGAGGTAGCGCAACATGGCATAATACCCCAAAAATAAATCACTTCAATTATTTTGTATCATATCTTGTATTCAATTTTCTTAAGATTACTCCTACAGTGTGCCTTACATAATACCGATCAAGTAATATAACACAAAATGTAGATCATATACAAAGCGATGACAAGCGAACAAATAACAATACAAGTGCTCAATAACTGCAATGAACACATATTTTACGCTCTGTTGGGAATCGAATCAACAACTTATCAATTCCAAGATGTACCACAAGCACCTTGAAGAAATCAAATGTAAAAAAATCTAATAAGCTTTTTGATGAGGGTAGAAATAATACTAATTTTCCCAGTTTATTAGAAAATCTTCTCTGGTCGAGAGGATACAAAATGCTTAAAATGTGGAATAATTTTTTCTAATTTTAATTATCTTCAATTTCTCAACTCTTTGACAGAATAACAGGCGGGTCCTTTCCCTTCAACCTATTTTAAAGGAAAACTGTAACTTGATGACAGCGCTTCGAAGGCGGTTGTGAAATATGACCTTTGATCTTTATTCTGATGAGATTTGCTTTCAATATTTTTTACCTTTTATATTTCTAGATTTCCAAGTAAAACCTAATGGTTTAATGTAAAATGGATAAATAATACTTTGTAAAATAATAAGCAGAAATATTTATTTCATGTTCGCATTTTTCTTTATTTTACTGCAGTCAAATTACCCCCATTGTCAGCGATGAATCAATGGGAAATAATGAGCTGATTTATTATGTTATGGTTACGGATTAAAAGTTTGATCTTCATTTCATGTTCATATATTCTCGAAATATGTTTTGTTAACTAGGTCAAAATAAATTATTTTCTAACAATACATTATAACAATGTCTTGTACGCATTGAAAATAGAATACGGTTGGAAAATTATACGTTCAAAGTTGAAGATTTTCTACTTAATAAAAGAAAAGCTACTGGCTATAATAAAAAAAAGTGGGTGTGTCAAGCCTACGCAAGACAGAAGTGAAACTTCTAGTTTCAGCTGATGCTTGGCGTGGCGCAGTTCGCTGGTGTCTGAGAGAGAGGAAAGAAGAGAAGAGAGAGAACGTTCGTGAGCGGCTCCCCCACCTCAACAAGGTTTCACTTCAAAAATGCCACAGCCGAGAATCGAACCTCGCTTAACTGATTGAAAGCCAACCACGCTGAGCACCAACTGTAAGCAAAGCCGCATAAATTGATTATATTATGTAGGTTCTGAAAATATGAGAGCTTGTTATGTTTTATAATGTTACCTACATCACACCCAAAATATAATATATTTTTAAAAATAATGTACAATGTACAGAAATAGAATCCCACACAAGATCGCGTAGTGCGCTCTAGCGAACGGATATTTTATCAGAGGGAGATAGTTTTAATTTTTTTTTCTGTAAATTATTACATATTATCAAAATAAATAAATTAATTAAATAAATGTAATACAATTATCATAATATACGGATTAGATAATAATTTTAATCCAACACAATAACGCAAAGCGCGCTCTAGCGGAGTAATGTTTTATCACAGTGAGATAAGTGTTTTTATTATTTTGCAATATTATTTTCTTTTAAAAAATGTTCTGACCTACTAAAAAATAAGATATTGAATGAAAAAGGCGTTAAAAACAAAAAAATAATGTGCGATGGCCGAGAATCGAACTCGGATCAACTGCTTGGAAGGCAACTATGCTGACCATTACACCACCAACGCCAGTTGTCGGGATGAGCTAAGAAGCATTTATATGTTACTTCAAAACTTTGACTAGATCAAATGAACTTTAATCGGTGGTGGGGGTACCCGCATTTTCGTTTCGGTCATGAGTCGGTTTTACTCCGGTCCTCGAAATTGCATGACGCGCGTAAAGAAGTTTCACTTCAAAAGTTAAATCTTTTGTTTAGTAAGCATAAATTGCACCATAATTATCAAACTACTAGCAGTTAAAAACCCGCTTCGCGGGTTTTTTTCTGCTAGGCCCTGCGAGCGGCACTTACTTGGGCTTCGCCCATTTTAAGTGATATTAACAACAGTTACATTTAATAGATAGATATTAGGACATTCACATAGAGAGGGTGAGTATATATATTGTTAAAACACGGAACAGGAAGGAGTTAATTAATAATAACATGCTAAATTTACGCATAATAAGAATGGAGGTTGTTTGAATAAATGAAATTTTACGTATTTGTGATGGATTATTTCAAATGAAACACTATTATTGACTACATGTCTACAACTGATATTAACTGTTATCTTAGGTACCTAATATAATTAGCTCATAGGAGACTTGCAGTGCTTAAATATGTGTTACAACCGTCAATGTCTATAAGTTGAATCAATATCGTTTAGTTTGTCACCATTAAAGATAGTTATAAAAAAGTTGACTTAAATAATAGATTATTACATATTTATTAATTGTACCAGTGTTTGTGAATAAGAGGAGGGGAATCGTGCGATGAGATTAGCAGTCGGTTTAATTAAAAGGTGTTAATTTTACTCCAACTGGTGGTAATTCTTTACCTACAACTGTTACTGTATCTAATAAAGTTTAAAGTTAGATTATATATACAACATCATCAAGAGAGTAAAAATTTATATATAAAGGTAGATTATTACAATATAGCGCCCCTGAGGTGATATCTCACAAAAGCGGCGCTATGCAAATTGTCCAATAAATGAAAATATATAATGTTTACATTTTATTGTGTATACACCGAAGTCAAAAATTAAATATAGATTGCAATTGGGAAAGAAGAAGTGGGAGGAGGGGGAGGGGTAACAGTAGGCTGGGTTTATAATAATTAGGAATTACAATATCGTTAGACGGGAAAGACCAGTTGAGTGGGAAAATATTTAAAAGAGAGTTTATAAAAAAATTCTTGTTAATTATATCTGCTTTTATATTAACATGTTTCCTCATTTCTAAAATTTCAAAATTATTTATAGTGAAGTATTTTAAGACCTGAAAAAAACAAATAGCATATAACCATAAAAAATATATATTCATAAGACAAATAGCATTTAATAACGATTATTCTAATAAATTGATAGTTGAAATACTAAATAAAAAAATTAAACATATTCTCTTCAAACGGTCTTTGAAATAGTGAATCTGAGTTCGCAAATCATCTTTTGAATAATGATCACACTTTCGATAAAAAAAATCAAGTCTTAAAATACTTCACTCAGGATATAAAGCACCGCAAATAAATAATTTTGAAATTTTAGAAATTAGAAAACATGTCAATATAAAATCAGTTATAATTAATAAACAAAAAAAATATAAATAATAATGAAAAATGCCATTACAAAGTGATAAGCTTCGAGAAGAAATCTTCTTAGTAAACGCTTGTTAATCGTAAGTAGTCAAATATTGTGAGCTGCATATTTAAATATTCGCGCCATTCATTTGGTTCGTTTTTAAACCGCCAGAGGTGCGCTCTCTGTCGGCCATCTATAGCCGTGCGTATCGGCCATTGAAGGAACGCGTGATTTTTTTTATAAACGTCAAGCATAATCACGTAACTGTGGATAATTTTCATTGTAATGTAATTAATCCAATGGATTATGAACTTTCTAAAACATATTTTCTTCGATATTATCCAAAAATTATATGAGCAGAAACGTTGCTTTTGAAGAAATCTCGTATTATTATGAGGCGATCCTATTTTAGTATGAAATCGTGTCTTAATTTTCAAGTTAGCGGAATTTAACCGAAACAGACAATTTAAATTTGACCAATCAGAGGGCCTACACGGTCCAGACGCTGGAGTATTAATACTATCAGATGTTATATTTGTTGTTTGTTTTTGAGGTTATCTATGTTATAAATTAAAATCTTATCTTTCTATGTTTACTTCTTCAAACCCTCCTTTATCAAATTTGCTACAAGTGTGTTTAAAATTTAAAACATTATCTTAAAAAAATATCTAGATTTATTACATCATTCAAGTAAAAGTTTTGTTGAAAAACCACTGTTAGAATTGTTATAAATCGTATTCAGTTAAGTACAAGAAAATAGATGTTTTTGTAAATGGCCTTCGGGCTACTTGTCAACTTGTTGACTTCAACTGGCTTACTAATGCGGCTAACGCACTGCGTCATAACACCAACAAAATGGTGACCAACATTTTGTAAAAGTACATTTGCGTTTATCATATTATTACTATTGGTTTATCATTGTTGATTGGATAGAAAGTGAAAAATGAATGAAGAAGGCAATACAGGTCATTTACTCATTATATTATTGTTAATTGGATAGTAAGTGCAAAGTGAATGAAAAAGGCAAAAAAGGTCATAATTATAGTATTTTTCTCAAAAAATAATCAATTTACTGGTATAATTTACTTTTAAAATTTTCGTGACGATACATTAATTTATTTATATGAAATTTTACTGTTTGATGTTATAATCTTTGTGACATGCTTAGACTAATTTGCACTTACCTTTATAAAAAAAGAGGTAGGTAAGGAACCGGCATCTTGGAAATCAGATTTCTCGAAGTCCGATTCATATAATTTCAAATACTACCGCGGTTATGAAATGTTAATATTGTTTGAAATCTGACATTACCAATAAGGTAAAATTCGGAAATTTTTGTTTTTCTCGAAAATTTGTAAGAGATTTATGTTGCTGTATCTGAACCTACATTGAAGTCACATAGTATCATTATCACCATTCACCTTGTGTTTTATGATATGTGAAGCGCCCTTTGTGGCAGCTGGACGCGTCATGCCGTCTCCAACCGCTTTGTGTTTTTTTAGTATTTTCAAGGGAAACGAGGCAACATCCCTTTGAAGTTATTTTAAAAATCAGTGAATCAACATTTTAAATTAACTTACTAATTAGTAATCAGAACTTAATAATAATGTGACTAGAGAGCAGTGTTTCAAAAATGAATAATCGAAAATTGTGCTAAAAATATTCTAAATTCGCTTAAGTTGAACTTGGGACGAGAATCGGTAACTCTAGGTACGCCAGATGTTTTCAATGTTATTCTTGGAAACTCTGAAAGCCCTAACAAGTGCCCAAGGTGATTTATTATCTCGTCCGCCGCCTTTTATTTCGGAACAATGCACCACTAACATAATCACCAGAAACAAGTGTACAAGGAGATGGAACGCCACAGCTGTGCTGCCAAGGTTTGTTATCTATGTGAGGATACTGTGACAGCGCTTAATTAGCAGCAGACACATACCTGGACGGATGACGAACCTCGTGCTGGCACTGTTGGTGGCGCGGTGCACTCTTTCGCTGCAGTAGCTGGTCCAGTTTCCTCACCACCTGGGATTCTTGCTGCAGAGTCTCCATCCTCTACCTTCGTCGAATGTCACAGCGGTGCTGCCAAGGTCTGGAATCCATGAGAGGACATTGTGTCAGCGCTCTATTAGCAGCAGACACATACCTGGAAGGATGACGAACCTCGTGCTGGCACTGTTGGTGGACGCGGTGGACTCTCTCGCTGCAGCAGCTGGTCCAGTTTCCTCACCATCTAGGATTCTTGCAGCAGATTCTCCATCTCCGTGTCACCTGTTTCTGTACTTCATTTTATTTAACTTAATTTCAATTTCAATTTCAATTTGTAATATTTATATTTTTTTTTGTAATATCTGCATTAACTGTACAGCGCCCCTGAGGTGATATTTCGCAAAAGCGGCGCTATAAAAATCATCCAATAAATAAAGGAAGATTGAAACTGATCGCTGCAATGTAGAAGCGTTGGCCAGGTATGCTGAAGTCTTAACCTAAGTGCGCCGAGTCACACTGGTCTCTATTGATTATTTAATCGCGTTATGTGAGTTTTTGCTGAACGATAGCTCGCGTGTGGCATATTTTTTCAAACCAGCAATAATAAAGTTATTGTAAATCCGCTAAAGATTGGCGCACTTTCAATTAAAATCAAAGTTTCCACCATTAACTACTTGACCCGGAGAATAGTTGGCAGGCTCCGATATGGTTTGACATAATATAATACTATTTTAACATCATAGAGTAAGCTTGAATCATGAAATGTGTTGATTGATTTGTTTTAACAATACAAAAAAATCGAAATAAAACTAGTGCGGGATGCGCATATAATTATTATTTATTCGTATAATTTCTCTGTAAGTAAATCGTATAAATATGCTAGACGTGCACCAAATGGTTTATTTTGAAACTAAATTTCCCTTCAATAGATTCGAACCTCCAAGCGTTAAGCAAGCTAACCTAAGAGCCAACACTAATATTTATATAAGTATCTAACCGGCAATGAAGGTGTTACTTCGGAACCGACATTTTTTTTGACAGCAAATTGATAACATAAAAATACATTCTTTTAACAGAAAAACCTTTCATCATTCGCAAAAAAACACAAATACTTGGATTTGCCAAAGATTTCAGAATTCGGCTCAGCCTTTTCCATGTAGGGGTAAATTATTTCTTGGGGCTAGGGCAATGTCCATCTCTTTCTTTTACACGCTGTTTAAATTCCTTACATACACTGTATTCAATTTATCGAAGAATATCTCATTGTGAATAGAATAATAAATAGTTCTTTCCGGATATTTTATTAATCGTAATAAAAAACCTTCGATACAAAGAGGTCCGCAACATAAACTCGTAGACCGCCGACTCGGGAGGACTTTTTGGGATTCAGGGGAGTTTTTGGCTGTAAAATTATAACCCGTACCTGCCCAGGAGATATGTATGTTTTTTACGGCGACAGGAGAGAGGTAAAGAACAGACATTTTCATAAAGCGGCTAAGTCCGAACCCTTTGCGAGATGAGAGCTCGGGCTGGCTCAATGAGCCGACAAATATTTGACCTTTTGACCATTGAGTCGGCCGCAAAAGACCGATTTATCGGAATATTCCCAAAAGGTCTCATATAATCAGTCCGCTCCCGACTTCATCCAATATTCTTCCTACCTCGCGAAACTAAGGAATATACAATTATTCATGAACCGCCGCGCCGAAGGGAGTGCGGAATTATAACCTGAGAGGTTTGTCCTGGGGACAGTTGGCGCTAATAAGACCAGCAAAGTTTGACCGCTGCTTGAAATTTTGGCAAATTGTATGGAACTCATTTTGCTCAACGTTACGTGAAAATCCCCGTAGCGTTTGAATAAGTTTAATTCACATTTCGTGTAATGTACAATGACAGCAAAACTTTCCAGAATAACGGTGTCCGCCGCAGTATTTGCTTAATGGGGACATTCTTTTGTCATACGTTAAACTTACTAAGGAGGGCACAATCATTTACAAATCGTATCTAGTTTCATTGAATTGCGTTATTTTGTTTGTCGAACATTAACGGACACCGAATAATCTGTTAAGGACGATGTTAGGCTTGGCAATAGACTGTATATCATATTTCGAAACTTGTGGATATTTTTTTGATGACTAAAGGAGAAATAAAAAATATTTATTAATGAAATGGACGTCATCGTAAGTAATTAAAAAGATACCTTAGATAACACCATGTAAAAGTTTGTTTTTTCAAAGCTCTTCATTTAAAAAATAACATCCGTTTACTTTTGCTTTATGTGGCATTGGTCTAAAACATTTATTCAGTACTTGTGTTCAAAGAGCCATGTAAAAAAAACGTTGGAGGTTTTAGGATAAAATGCGCAGCGACAGTAAATAAAAACTTTGCTGATGAGAATGGAAAGACACGGATAGAAGGAAGTAGAGTAATGACAAAGGAACGGAAGGATGTCTTCGAAGAATGAGAAGAAGTATAAGACATCTTAAAGCAATTTCGCTACCTTAAATCTCTTGATACCTTTGCTTGATCGTCACATAAATTGAGAGTTTTGTCAGGATGTGAGGAATTCGGTTACAATTTTGCTTTGATAGGATAAAAGATAAGACACTAAACTTCGCTAGATAAAACTATCCTTTAGGAAAGATAGTTTGACACAGGAACTTAACACTACTTCAAAAAATGAGACACTTTCATTTTTAGATTAATAATTAAAAATAGTAGGATAGTTCGTGTTCTTCAATTTTTTGTGAAAAAATTATCAAAAGGGCGCTAAATAGTGAAGGCAAATTATGTTTAGGAGAACACATTTTAAATGTATTTATGAACATTAGTGGTATCTAAATTTACTAAAAAGATTTCCGAATTAATTAGGAACACGCCTCCACAGTCCCCTCTTACCCCGAAAATTATCAAAGATAATGGGTGCGTAATCAACTGCGTTTAAATTTAGACTCGCGACTTAATTCTAAAATGTTCTTTTTACTTTGTTTTGTTTCATTCTTCAGATTTCTAATTTTCCGACTTTATGTTCTGGTTAAATCTTCCCCACGGGAATAACTAAACCCTTCTACACTTTTCCACAAATCATCTAGTCAATTCAAATTATGCAAGTGCACTATATAAGCATAATAAATACAAAATAATACAATAACAACATGTCAAATCACCAGAGATCAAATGGGAAAATAATTCACCGACTTCAGATATTTTCATATCAGATTGTTCGGCTCGGTATAACTTCTAGTTGGACCTATAAATCCTACTGATCCTTCAATATAAATATTTAAAAAATCTTGCGTAATCCTACATGTATTTAAAATGACTGATTTTTGCATTTTTATATATCATTCATCACTCTCCATTCTATATATTTCCTTTTACTTTTTCTTATGTTTTATTTGCTTTATCAAACTTACATCTCATATTTTATTTTATTTGTACTTACTTGAATCTCTGTATATAACATTGTAGTTATATTTTATGGAATGTGTGGGATTGCACTCACCTCCCCACATTCTGGAATAAACAATTATTATTATATATGAATTCTGTGACAGATCTAATGCGAAGTACCTACATTTTATTTTATTTTGATCCATCCAGTTCACCACTGCACAAGTAAGTTAGTGTTTCTTTAAAATGATTTACCTATATATATATGTACTATACAAAACTTTTTGATAAAAACCCTAACTGCTTTTTGAAAAGATAAAATAAAAAAGTCACGTAGAGCATTTTCAAAACGTATACCAATTGTGATGTAAGGACATCTTGAAAAAAAAAAAGTTCTGATTTTCCGATCCAGAAACGTAATTCAAATCAGATTTCGTCAAATATTGATTTTGCGTACACAGCCAAAATCTAGTCCAAACAAAATATATCGTAAATTAGGGATATATCAACACATTTTAAACTCTTTACTACTGTCATCCAATCTCTAATATCTATTTGAAAGTACTCCCCCAATATAAAACGCCCGTACTAAAATATAAGAGTGTCTCCGTGGATCATAAATGTGTTTGTATCTCCCAGCACGTTTCCACAAATTCTCCAAAAGGGACTTAAATGAGAGAAAACATTTTTTTTCTAAAATTGATTATTTAATTTCTTAATAAATTTTAGTCTTAATAATTAATACAGATAAACATAATTGGATTGCACAACAATGTAGTGTAATATTTATATTTTTATAGTATTTCATCGCCAGTTAAAAGTAAATTGAGTTTTGTGTGGAAAATAAATATAATATTATAGATTGTTCAAATAGTACGTGCTAGGATGTGGACCTTAAAAGATATACAAAAGGATTGCAATAATTAAATTAACTTCTATTTTTTGATAATTTTAGGTATTCCGATTTTTAAAAGGAGTCTATTTATTTCTTGAACAATACCAAATCTGTAACTATTTTGAATTCTTCGGGAAGACTATTAAAATATATTATCCATTTGAAAATGTTATTAATATATTGCATTTGTTGAGGAGAAAAAAAATGAAGTTTTAATTTTTTGAATGTGTTATCTTCAAATATTTCTAATATTGAGTCTTTCATCTTTTTGATATGAATTTTTTTTGGAACGACTCGGGGTTAAAACTGACTCTTTCGCAGAATGCGTGGCAAGACGGGATGACGCTCTTGCTCGGAACTACGCTTCATTTGGCCAGCCACGTGATTAGTCAGCTCTTTCCCCCGGCCGCCAAAACTCTGTGCGGTATATCTGCTTCTGTTCTCACTAAAATTGGCAATGGATCTATTATAAATGTTGATGAATTTTTCAATTGAATTATGCTTTATCGTAATAAATAATTATAATTAATAATTAGTTGCCTGTAATATAAATACAAATTTTAGAAAATATCAATAAAAAATAAAAAAATATATCTACCAAATAAAAATAAATACCGCCGACGGGAATTGAATTATTTGGTGGGTTGAAAATAAGCCGACGTGGCTCAGTGGTTCAGAGCGTCTGACCGGACATCGGAAGGTGCGGGTTTAATTCCCTTCGGCGGCATTTATTCTTACTCGGGAGACATTTTCAATTTGTATTGATATTACAGGCGATTAATACTTATAGTAATTTATCATCCTTTCTGCTATGCATAAAAACCTCGTCCTATAAACATTAGTTTATCATTAAAAAAATAATGTTTTTTTTTTTAGTTTAAAAATTATTTTTTTATAATCAATATACATATAAAGGATTGTTTACGTAAATTTTCACTTCCTTTAATAAAAATCAATTTCGATGTTTCACATCCGCCAGACCGTGATGTTTTTTTTTATTTTATATATTTTTCTTCCAATGTTTGTTGTGTAATATTGAAATACGATAAAGCAAACTACAGCGACCATGAAAACTGTTTTATGTTCTTAAAACCCTATACAAAAAGCCAGTTTTTAAGCAACTTAGAAAACCGGTTATACCAAAAAATTGTAATGAATGCATTATATCGTTCACAAACATTAGAAAAAATATCTAAGTATTGGAACAATTGGTTTTCTTTCCCGTTATAATATCCATTTTCTGTTGCCCCCAATCGAATATGTCACGTATGCAGATTATCCGTGTAGGTACGAGTACATATAAAAATACAAGACATTTAATTAAAAACAATTAGACCACAAAATGATCGCATGTGTAAAAACCCCCAGGGAGCAGAAATAAATTAAATCCGAACGCCATGTTCATTACATGGCTTCAGCGAAACCTTTCGATGAAAATGCTTTTCAGGCTTATTTCGTATTTGACGTCATTCTAGATCAAATGTTCGGGTCAAAAAATAAGTAGCTACCCGAATCTATCTGTAAGTCCTGGTCAAGAGGATTGGTCCTTTCCCATGAGGAAATTGGTTTAGGATTGAAATATTAGAATTTTTTTGATAACCACGTGAAATTTTATATGGTATCCAAAAGTGGGGTTAAATTGAAGCGTTCTTAATTATTATATCGAGCCGATAAAGAACACAATAATTAATTATATTTATTGTAGGTATAGCAAGGCGACAAACAATACAGCAGTATATTTGGGGCAGCTATAATATATGTGCTCTAAATAAACCTCGTAACAAGGATTACCCGGAGCAACCAAAGAAGAAACAAGAGAAAAGTCTTATATTCCGTATTTATCCAGAAAAAATGATTACAGTAGGAAAATGTGTAATAATATGACGACAAGGCTTATATGCTCTTGTAATAAAATACACGCACATTGTGTAAAGGTGGCGCTTACTGTGGCGGTCCTTTATGCGACGGGATATGGAGGAAATGAAAATAAGGGGTGAATTACCTAACGCCGGATTACAGATTTCAAGAAGTAGACGAGAAAGAAAAAGGTCCGGAGGAAATAAACTTTATTGTAAAATTTATTAAACGGAATAAAATTTTATACGGGAGTAAATGGTGGCAGTGTGATCTGTTTGGGTGGCGTTATGTGAAAAGTATTTCATTTAATGAAATCTGCGTTACTTTATTATCATGTCAACCCTATGCCTGCGTGTTTAACGAATAAACTGTCTGAATACTTATAGCATAGCCCGTCTCATTTTTGTGTTTATTTTGTTTCAGATGCTGTATCTTCATTGCCGGACTAATTTTACGTGATTTTTAATAATACATCTAAAATGGACCTAACGTTAATAGTAAAATGTGTTTTACTGAAATAACTTAATTCAATCAATTATTTCCGAATCAACGTCTTCCCCGAATCCAAAATAATTTATTATTCTAAATTAGTATAACAAAGCGATGACGCTAATCGTGTTAAAGTGATACTGTCTTTGCTGACAATATGTTACGTAATATGTTTACCTACTCCTCCCCCGTGAGTTCGTATTACGCGAGTGGCAGTGATCGAGTGGATGACACGTATTACACGCGCTACACGCCTCAGCACGCGCCCGCCACGGCCACGGACACGGCGGAACGGTACAGCGCCGACGAGTGGCCCACCTCATCACCGGACTACGCCACTACTGCCACGGCCGCCAGAGACCCAAGGGAGAGGAGGGAGCCTTTCGAGGAGAGAACTAGAACTATCCGTCCGGATGATTACTATGACGACAGAAACAGATTATACCGAACGGAAGATCGCTATAGCGGAAGGTCCACCAGAAGCGCCAGGTCCGACCAAGATCACAATTGGTACCAACCTGATACGACCAGGAGCTCTGGTCAAAATTACTCCACTATCAGAAGATACCCAGCGGCCGAATCTTCGACTTACAGAACTGACAGTGAATCTTCGGGTAAAGAAGTATTTGAGGGTGGAAATGACAGAACTTTACGGGCGGAAGAACGAGACTGGTATTTCGAACACACGACCAAACCATCGGGCGGCAAAGTGGAAACTAGCAGGAGTCGTCTGAATAGCGGAGACAAGGTAAACGAAGTGTACAATAATAAGTTGAACGATCCCCATTCAGAACACAGTGTACCGAATGAACCGATGTCAGTGAGTTCGGCTCAAGTGGGAGGAGGGTTGCAGAAGAACTTGGACAATACGTGTTGTGGTTTCTTGGGCAATCCCGATGCAACGAACAGTCGGCCTGTCGGAGGGCTGGTGGCCTCGTACGGGGTGTTGGACAAGAACAAGGGAGTGGTGGTCGGAGTAGCGGGGCCCAGAAGCGAGGCTCCGGGAGACTGCTGGCGAGGATGCTGTAAGCCCGCTATCTTCACACTGTTGCTGATGTTATTGCTGCTGGTCTTTGCGCTGGTGGCTGGACTTTTACTTTATTTTAACTGTAAGTAATAATACCCTCATTTACACTTTTATATACGTTAACCAAATAAATTATTTCCTAAACCAATGATCAATTTTTTTGATTAAATTTTAGTTATCAATGAAACACAATATTAAGATTATTTTTATGTATTTGTGAAAGTTTAATTGACTTAAATTTAATAATATTACTACTAATATATATATATATATATATATATATATATATAACATTAGTAGTAATATTATTAAATTTAAGTCAATTAAACTTTCACAAATACATAAAAATAATCATATATATATTTATTAATATATATATATTTACTTTATTTATAAACAAGTTCTGCCGGTTTTGTTTATAAACGTAGTGTTTTTAGTAAATTTAAATGAGAGTATAAAGTAAATAAATAAAATTAAAATGTAGTTTTACAAATTAAACTTGATTAAAAAAAATATTAATAAAAATTAAGATTAGCAGCTATTATTTACATTACGATTTTTGTTTTATGGGAATTTTAAATTAGGTTCACAATTATATATCTTATTTTATTTAAGGTCCATTATTGGTCATTTACATACCTTATCAGAAAATAGGAGCTATTGTGCCTGATAAGGGAGCACGATTCGTTGTTTGGTTGTATATTATTACATTCTTTGGATAAAATATTTATTTTGTAATTCAAGTTTTTTGTGAAAAATAGTTTAATTTTTTTATTTGTTCCGATTCGTTAAAAATAAAGTCTAATTATTGTAGTATTTTATGGCTTGGTAAATGTAATGGTGTTTGCACTAAGGTTGTTTTAAAAATATGATTTATATCTTGATTTCAATTTCTCATGAGTTTCTAGTATTCCTGATTTTTATGATATTTTTTTACACATCTTTAAAATGGAAACAGCCTTTAATATGTCTTTGTACATTTGGTGCTGGAAACAGTTTAAATAATTTACTTTGCTTAGTTATTGTCGTGCCCCGATGAAGACATGATTGTGTCCGAAGCTAGTAAGCGTAATAATCAAGTTTATATGCATAATATTGCACAAACTATTGAGTTTCGTTCAAATTAATCGGTTTTATTTAATATTTTAAAATGGGTTCTGCTTCGCTGAATGGAGCATCATCACGCATGGATAATAAAACGAACGAATTTTGTGAAATCCGAGACTTTTTTTAAAAGATTTAAACCATAAATAATTTGAATGATCAAAATAAGGTAAACACGTGGCTTTCCTTCGAAAATCCATTGGATATGGCCCCTGGTGTGGGTACATATGGGATGGTGGGGGTAGGGAGTGGGGGGTTGGAGGTGTGGGTGGTATAGTGGGCGGGGGTGGGGGGTAGCAAACAGTCACGGAAGCCTTTCACAATGCTGCACGCCGCACGCACCATTACCCCCGATAAATATCAATACTGAATGTAATTTAGTGCAGGGAATATAAAATGTAACTATTCCAATTATTCAAGTAGATAATGAAAAGTGTGCATTCGAATGAAAAAATTTAATACTTCGCAAGAATAATTGAAATATCGATTTTCATATTTTTGCCATGAAAAGTACTTAGAAGTTATTATATGTTGCCAGTTTCACTGCCCAATTTTGATATGTCTTTCTTAAGTATCTACGACTTCTGTAGGTATTCAAATTGCGCCTCATTGAGTGGGATATTCTCGATTTTTAGTTAAAATTTCTAGATTTACATTAAATTAACATTTTTATTAATGAATTTTATACACTATACCCGGAGAAAAATGAGATTTGCTATATTTTTTTACAATTTATTGATTATTATTGGTAATCCAGTTAAGAACGGGATTCCAGGCTATTTCCTGATTTAACTTTCAGTAAATTCCTTTACATCGAAACACGTGTTCATGCACCTGCATTTGCCTTGATAATATATAATGTCGAAACACGAAAATATTAGAATTTTTACTGTCGAAACTATTAACACGTGTCAATTGTTTCGTATTTAACTAAAAGTTTATCTGGAAACCAATTAACTCATTCTTCAAAGGCCTGCAATCCCGTTTTTAAAAAGATTACCGATTTTTTTTTCTCCGTGTACCAGTATATTAGTTCCTGTTCTTCAATCTTACATTATATTTTATGTATTACTTTTTTAGATTCTACCTGTCACATGTCACTACTCCACTTTTAACTAACTTCAAATTTCAATCAAATTTATTTACTAAACACCCATAGGGCTCAAACATACTTAATACAAATCATACTGAAATACGAGTAAATAGGTGAAGGTAAATTTGAAGGTTTAATTTCATTAATTTTTGAAAGTTGCGAAGCTTTTTAATTTATTGATGTGAAACCGCACTAGAGTCCCAACCGCTCCCAGCCGTCTGGAGCAAGCGAGTCTATGGCATTTCCAATTGGGGTTTGTTGTGAGGCTGAAAATAGTGGGAAGTAGAAGGAGATGGGGGAGATGAAGGTGGGGAACTAGCTGGCTATTCAGATCTGGTCATCGAACACGGCCAAAACCATTTCAGTTCCAAATGGTGTTCCTACACTAGGGAGATACCGAGAGTATCTTCAACTCTAGAACTAACCGGAAAGTTACCACATCGTATGTAAATAATAAAATATAATGTGTAAATAATGAAATAACGCAAATTATTTTCAAAAAATACTGCGCAAGGCGGAATTTGAAGCCATGATATCAAGCTTGCTAATTTTTTTTTTCATGAGCCTTACCCTTAAAGTACGGAGGCCGTCGCTCGACCAACAAACTGATAATAAAACTAAATATACTTCACACGTAAGGAATTAATTTTACTTCCATTATTAATTATGCACAAACTATCATTGTTAGTCGTTGGAAAAAAAAACATATAATCGAATGATATTGTTTGTTATCAACAATGTTTTAAATATTTTAAAGATATATAATAGTACTGCTGATAAAATTATTAATTATAAAAAAACAAAAAAATTATTATAAGCAATAATTAGTCTCTTGAAATACAAATTGAAAATATCTCCCGAGTAAAAGCCGAAATAGCTCAGTGGTCTCAGAACACCTGACCGGACATCAGAAGGCGCGGGTTCAATTCACGTCGGCGGTATTTATTTTTACTTTAGAGATATTTTCAATTTGTATGGATATTTCAATATACTAATTATTGCTTATAATAATTTGTTATCCTTTGTGCTATGCATAAAATTGAAATTTGCAATTCGGATGAAATTTTGAATTTATCTGTGCCTTAATATTTCCCTTTTCGAATGAAACCATTCCATAAATCAATTAACGGCAAGAAAACTTGATTAATGTGTGAACCTCAAAGGAAACATTATTAGCGGCTTCTACATATATTCGTATTCGAGTGTGTTAACACCAGTATCAAGTACAAATTTCTTCTTGAAATTAATAATTTACGCTCAATTAGAATCTGTTGTCGTGAACCAACGACTGGCTTCAAAGGCTCAAAAAGAACTTCAACACTGTTTAGTAATAATAATAATAATAATTTAATATTGAATTTGCGAAGCGAGTTTGGGTAACCGGGAACCATTTATAGGATAACCAACCCCTCTGCAAGATGTCACCCCAAGTGGTTCGCTTCGTTCGGTGATTTTATTTATTTATTTATTGTAAGAAACAAACAGCAATTTTATACAGGATGAGTTATACAAGAGGTTAAATATGAGGTAAGCCAAAATAGTTTCTTATGCTAATGTTGGTTAATATGATATAATACAAAATTGTAATTGGTTATAACCATTAACTGAAAATGAAATTAACGAAAAAGAAAAAAAAAATCATATAAATATATTAGAAGGAAGAAGGAATAGGAAAGGGCAAGAGGCAGAGGAAGATGGGATGGGGACAGGAGATGCTCATGTTGTACCGTTTCTATAACTGTACATTAATTTAATTAACATTTGTGGTCGTTCGCTTGACTTCGTTTCGGTATTTCACAAGAGTATTATTAAGAATATCGATATTGTTAAATTGCGTGTTGTATTGCGCGCATATACGGGGGATCGATGAATTTTTTCTAAGGTTGGTTCTGCACGCGGGCAAATGAAAAAAATGGTTTTGTCTGGTTGGCCTTGTAGGTATGTGAATTCTTAAATAATTTACGAGTTCAGGAAAGTCCAGGCATTTAGGAGGGGTGTCTGAGTTCATTGAGTGAGATGTTTTTGGGAGAGGCTGGCTTGTGGAGGCCTTTTGATCTCTTCAACTGATCTCTCGACCCATCGCCTGGCGCCGCAGCGAGGAAAGATATATTCGTATGTCTGTTATTCCTGTATACCCTGATCCCTAGATTCCTATCTTACCCTCATACCTTTTATCTTCTCAGAACTTCCTCTCCTTCCTTTACTTAAAAAACCCTCCACTCACCATTCCAAAAGAACACATAGGCCCTTAGAGAAATTAATTTCCCTTTTTGTAGGGTTAATCAAAAAAATACCTGTGGCGTTGTGGAAAGATGAGTTCAATGACTCTGAGCTTGGCCATTTAGAAACAAACAGAAAATGGTATATTCGTACAAATGGACACAAGAAGTGAAATATACAATACTAATTACATAACTTAATTATTTGTAAATTTAAATTTTACTTTTGTTTTCGATAGTGAACGAATGCAAATCTTGGAGGTGAAAATAAACCAACTTCCCGACACCCGGTCGAGCTGACACTCGGCAGATAGACTCATTTTATCATCTTTTGATGTCAATCACGTATACATACATACGCGGACAAATCATTATTTTCTGACGTTATTACAACAGTTAATATACGAAACAAACGACGGTCCTACATGATCGGCATTTAGCAAGATAGAGCGGTTGACTCCGGTCCTCGTGATCGGCATCTAGCAACATAGCGCGGTTGACTCCGGTCCTCGTGATCGGCATCTAGCAACATAGCGCGGTTGACTCCGGTCCTCGTGATCGGCATCTAGCAAGATAGCGCGGTTGACTCCGGTCCTCGTGATCGGCATCTAGCAAGATAGCGCGGTTGACTCCGGTCCTCGTGATCGGCATCTAGCAAGATAGCGCGGTTGACTCCGGTCCTCGTGATCGGCATCTAGCAAGATAGAGCGGTTGACTCCGGTCCTCGTGATTGGCATCTAGCAACATAGCGCGGTTGACTCCGGTCCTCGTGATCGGCATCTAGCAAGATAGCGCGGTTGACTCCGGTCCTCGGGAAGGAAAGTTCAATCCTCAGTCAAAACAAATTTATTTAATTTTTTGTTAGTTTTAAAAGACATTTTAAAATAGATGTACCATAGTAAAAACAAATTCTTACGGGTAACGAAGTTCTTATGTTTTTTTTTAAACCACACACGAATAATTATTATATATGTAAATATGCATACACCTGCTTTATATGTCACGATTATTTTGTTATTAGTAAAATTGTATATAATTATTGATACTACTCATATAATTATGACGTATTAAAACATGTTATTTCTGCTTTTCATTATTCCTTTCCTTCTCATACGGATTGTGTGCGTATCTCCCGAAATTACAATTTAAATTCTTGTCGGACCTCCGCCAAGAATTGGAAACTCGGATAAAGGGAGGAGAAGTTGGGTTAACAATAAAATATATGAATAACAAGCCCACAATAATAAGGTCAACTTCAAAAAACTCAAACACATCATCGGATACGGCCAAAATATCCGAGGATGCCGTACCAAACTCATAGAGCTACAAACTACTCTTCCACTACTCCAACACATTGGAGTTTTTCTTCTTACCGAAACTTGGATTAATCCTGATATTCACACCGAGGAACTTGGATTTTCATCTTACAACACCTACCGCCTTGACAGAAATCCAGCCACTAGTAATAAAACCAGAGGAAGAGGAGTTCTTATATCCGTTACAAAATTACTGCCATCCACTCGATTAATTTGTAAACATCTGGACGGGGAACAGGTATTCGTTTTACTAAAAACTTAATCAGGCAAAATTCTACTGGGATGTGTCTACATTCCTCCTGGATCCAATATCACAGTCTACAGAAACCACATAGATGACCTCGAAACCTTTAAAAATAAATACCCTGATGCCAGAACAATTTTATTTGGTGACTATAATACCCCTTGCATTGATTGGATGAATAAGGAGTCTTATAACAACTTAAGCCTACCAGAAAATGCCCGCGAAATAATAGATATGACAAACTTACTCTCTCTACATCAAGTCAATATTGCTAAATCAGCTGACGAGCTTCTCCCCCTAGACTGCCACCACCCCGCCCTAAGCATAACCATCACTACTAATAACTCACCAGATGACACAACTGTTCTTCCTAACCTAACTTATAATTTCTCCATAGCTGACTATTCTAACATGAATCAATATCTTGCAAATGAAGACTGGTCATTTCTTCACCATAATAATACTATTAACTATAATCTTGAATTATTTTACAAAATTATTAATAAGGCCATTGAAAGCTTTGTACCACTTTCACACTTCAAGGAAGCGAAGTTCCCAAAATGGTTCAGTGGCGAGCTAATTAACCTAGTTATCTGTAAAAAAATTGCACACAAAAACTTTAAACAATCGAACTCTCTTAACGACTACAAGATATTTCACAACTATAGAACTCAATGTAAAAAACTATCAAGAAATTCATATTTCAATTATATAAATGGAATCGAAAACTCTATACCTTCTAATATACAAAACTTTTTCACTCACGTTAACTCTCTTAGAAAAAACAAACAAGGTATACCCCTTTCAATGCACTTCAAAGAAAAGAGTAGTACTGACATGAATGTAAAAGTTAACTATTTTGCTGATTATTTTAAAAACGTCTATGACGAAGATATCCCAGACAATTATATACCACCTTCGTCGCTTAGCGAGAGTATACATATCCCTGCCATACACATCAATTTAAACGAAGTTATAAGTAAAATCAAATCCCTAGACAAAAAAAAAAGGCTGGACCTGATAATGTACATCCCAATATCCTGATATATTGCATTACTTCACTGGCTGAGCCGATTTTTCTATTGTTTAATCAATCCCTTGACACAGGGTGCTTCCCTGATATTTGGAAACGTTGTTATCTAACTCCTATATGTAAAAAGGGTAATAATAGTGATGTTACTAACTATAGACCAATATGTAAGCTATCCGTAATTCCTAAACTTTTTGAAAAACTATTACTTGATAAAATTTCACCATGTATTAACCATCTCATTGTTCCGAATCGACACGGATTTTTGTCGGGTAGATCAACTCTGACAAATCTCTCGTTATATGAAAACTATATATCAAACGCATTAGCTAACAGAACTCAAGTAGATTCCATATATACGGACTTTATCAAGGCCTTTGACAAAGTATGCCATAAAATTCTCCTGATCAAACTACGTAAGCTCGGTATTGACGGAAAACTTTTAGAATGGTTTGCTAGCTATCTAACTGATAGAGTTTTACTTGTAAAAATCAATTTGTTCATTTCCAATCAATTTATAGCTACCAGTGGTGTACCACAGGGGTCTCATTTAGGCCCAATATTATTTTTACTGTTTATAAATGATATTGTAAATATATTTGATGAAGATATTAATGCATTACTTTTCGCAGATGATTTAAAAATATTTAAAATAATCAAAAGCGCTGAAGATTGTATCTGTCTACAAGATAATTTGAACAGGTTAATTAATTGGTGTTCTCTTAACAAACTTCATCTGAACATAAATAAGTGTTATTCAATAATATTTTACAGAATAAATCAACCAATTATTCATTCATATAAACTCAATAACTCAATCCTTACCTCTGTGGAAGATATTAATGACCTGGGGATAACTTTCGACTCTAAATTAAACTTTATATCGCATATAAATAATATTAATAATAAAGGAATGAAAATGCTAGGCTTCATTCTTCGAAATTCCAGAGGTTTCAAGAATATTTCAACACTAAAAATTTTGTATACATCCCTGGTTCGTAGTCAAGTCGAATATAACTCCTCGATCTGGTCCCCCCACTACAAATTACATTCAGATTCAATCGAAAAAATTCAACATAAATTCCTAAGACACATTAATTTTAAACTCGGTATTCCCATTGAAAATATAAACTATAATTACTTGATGAAAAATCTAAATTTATTAAAACTCTCAGATCGAAGAATTATATCCGACTTAATATTTATGTTCAAAATTGTAAATGGTAGTATAGACAGTCCTGATTTAATTAACCTCATTGAATTTCATATACCCACGAGAGCTACTCGTTCTAAAATTTTGTTTAAATGCAACAATATCAGGACTGAGTATTCCAAACACTCGCTTGTACCTAGGTTGCATGAAGTTAGTAATAGATACGCAGATGTGGCAGATCTATTTAACTGCACGCAAGGTAGGTACAAGAGGGCTATGCTATCAAATCTTTTCAATCAATATTAATTTAAATTAATTGTACCTTATTTGCACTATAGAAACTTATGTACTTGTATCTCTTGTTTACTTAATCTCTAATGTCATTTCACAATCAAATGCCACATATATTTGTAATTCTTTTTTTTTTTAAATATTTCTACGTTTTTAACTGTGACATGTTATCATTGTTTATGGTATATTTATACCGTTGATATTAAATAAATAAATTACCTTAATAATAATACTTTGAGTCCCCATCAAAACCCCTACAGACTATGTTTTTAATTCACTGCATGTTATGCTACTGAAATATGCATTTATGCATTCAAAAACCAGGATAATTTTGCAAACACAAAGTCGAGTTGATTCATAAGATCCTCATTACAACATACATTTCAAGAAATTTGCAATATTTCTCTTTAAAACAATTTAAAATCCCCCCTCTTGCAGTAAAACCATTAAAAAATAACCAACTTTAAAAGAAGTATTAAGATATGGATTATGGACACGGAAGGAAGAATATAGATAAAATGTTGCAACCTAACAAAGATTATCTTTATGTTATGTTTTCTTCTGTTTGTTTTACCAGCATAGTTTTTTCTTGTATAATGATATGTTTTTCTTCTATTATTTTGCTTTATTATGAACGTTTACAAAAATTACTTTAAAAAAAATTAACGTAGGTACTAAAAAAACTTGATCAAATTTATAATTAATAATTTACTCAAATGACTATGTCAATGTGACCTGAGAACGAGGTATTCCAGTAAGGTTACATTCTTTTCAACGAATGTAAAAAAAAATCAAATAAAAATTAGATACGCTTTAGGATTCACACTGGACTTTGGAAATAGAATTTTAATTAGGTTTGCCAAAATCAAAAAAAATTGATCTTGGGTTAAAAATAAACAAAGTTCTAAGTGCTTCAAATTATTTTTCTATTCCGAAATTAACAATTTTGTATTATGCATTCTCGTGACAGCTGTTTCGGCTTTGAGAGCAATTTTCAATTTGTTATGTGACTTAGTGACCGCTTATTTATTTTATAATTGGTTGATATTCAAAATTAGAAACGTTAAGCACATTGCAAATCTTAAAGCTAATGTGCTGTAAGTAAAGAGAAATGAAATATTTAACGTTTATTTCCTTTCAAATCTCTTAAAATACCATTCTTCCTATCTTGTACATCTATGATTGGAATTTTTGTATATCAAATGATTTTTTTTCAATGCAGTTATTTTGAGGCTGTATTAAAAAATAAAATCCTTGTAAATTTCGAATTGCACCAAATTTTGTTTTTTCATCTTTTGACTGATTTGTTATTCATTGAAAATATTGTTTGTCATTGAATGAAACTCAAATACGAAAAAAGGTTATTTATATTATAATTCAAAATGGGAGGAAAAAATACAAGGCGTAAATTGAAATAATATCCTTCGCTCGCTTCGACGCCGCATCGTCACCAGTCTTCCTACGTTCTCCCTCGCCTTCGCTTCGAGCGAAAATGGCGTGGATTTGACAGCTCCATGTAAATTTAAGATTGATTATATGGAAATGTTTAGAGATCCTAATGTACCCACCTTCTTTCCGTAGCCGCTGTAAAACGGAGTACGTTCGAAAAAATATAAACGGGCACCTTTTATTGCTCCTGTCAAATTTTACATCACCGGCGCGTGGTTATAGAACGTAATCCGGAATACTAATAATATTTTAAGCTGCGATAAACATATTTTTCGAATCGATCGATGATTACTTATCTTTGATGATTTTTTCACAATTTCATAACAAATATCGAAAATATATCTTACTTGTATGTTGCTCTAAGTACTTTTTATGATTATTGTTTGCAAATGTAAAAAAAATAAAGTTTTTAACGCATTGTTATTTTGACAACCGTCTTAAAATTAAATGTTAGCAGTTAACATTATTTGAGGAAAAAAAAATTATTTAAACTTTAATTATTGTTGACATTATACATATGATAATAACAATATTCCATAGAAAATGTTTTTATTTTTTTTTATTTTACGTTTATTCTGACAAAAGTGATGTTTATTGTTGTTCACTTGTAAATTAAGTACTATGAACTTATGTTATCAGTTTTATGCCATCTCTCTTTTCTTATATTTCATATACATTTAAATGCAACTTTATATCTACCACGTATTGTGTTCATTTTTTTAATTTTAGTTTTTTATTGGTTCTTGCCATCGATATATTTGGATGAGACATGTAACGAAAACAAAAGTTCTGCTTTTTTACCTCCAACTAACCTTCAACTAGAGGTCACCTGGAATGAGACAATCCAAAGTACTCATAAAAGAACCAGACCCTAGACGAACCAAGAAACTACTCGATATGGACAAACTCGCTGAGGGAACTGGTAGGACTGCTAACGGGACATTGTCATCTTAGGAGACACATGCAGATATTGGGAGTAGAAAACACCAATAGATGCAGGAAATGTAAAGAGGATGAAGAGACTCCAATTCACTTATGGTGCCAATGTCCTGCCCTGGTGGGAACTAGGCGCAGATACCTGGAGAGATATACAGTAGAACCAGAAGACATAGCCACATACCAAATGACAACCCTGGTGAACTTAAAAGAACTGGGTTGTTGAAAGGATTGCGGTAAAATGGGAGATAGCACAACGGGCCTATGACTTGTGCTCTCGGGAACTACGTGTAAACCGTCTCCGCTTTAAAAAAAACCTTCAAATAACCTCCAACACTCCCAACGTTCCAACTAAAACTGCCGAATACAGTCTACGCGCACCGTTTATCTAATAGTGGAACCAGTTTCCTCTATTACCCAGTAGCATCTCTAATTGAGGCTCTGTGGCGGTAGCTAACAAAATGTTGTTTTTGATGTTTACATAAAAAACTTTTGTTGTCTCTGTATCATGCAGTAAATATGAAACCATATCAGGGCGTTTATAATTAATAAATAAATATTGACCAATGTTTATTTGCATAATTCCATAATACACAAACCTATTTAATTCAAAGTAGCAGTTTTTTGTTTAAATTATAAAATTTTCTAAATGAAGCTTGTTATTTCTTCAATAGTAGCAAAATCACTGCGCAGAGTTATTTAATTAAGTAAATAACAAACCATTGGTTTTGAAACAAATTTTTAATTTTTATTAAATAGTGGCGTGAACAAAATTTGTTATTGTTTTTATTGAAGCTTATTATGTAGGTATATTTAAACCCAAACGAAAATTTTAAACATAAAAATCAGAAAGATAAAAAAAATTGTCATCATCATCATCACTTTTGGCTCTACAACCCCTGGTGGGTCTTGGCCTCCTCAAGAGTCTTCCTTCACTCATCTCGGTCCCGCGCCAGCTCTCTCCAGTTTCGAAGCTCCAAGGCAGACAAATCTTTGAGGACGTTGTCGCTCCATCTTAACCTTGGCCTTCCCAGGCTCCTTCTCCCTATAAGTCTTGAGCTCAGTAGGGACTTTGGTTCTTGATGCTCGGTCATTCTCTCCACATGACCTAGCCACCGAAGTCTTCCCGGTTTTATGAACTTTGTGACGTTTAGCTCCTTAAACAGAGTATAGAACTCATTGTTATAACGTCTGCGCCAAAATCCATTTTCTAGAACCGGTCCAAAGATGCGCCTCAAAATTTTCCTTTCAAAAACATCCAGTGCTCGCTCATTCTTCTTAGTTAGAGCCCACGTCTCAGCTGCGTACGTAAGCACTGGTCTAATAAGTGTTTTGTACACTAATAAATTGGTGGTTCTGGAAAGCAGTCTGGATTTTATTTGTTTTTGTAGGCGGAAATAGCAGCGGTTTGCATTCACGATGCGCTTCTGGATCTCCTCTGTAGTGTTGTTATTGTTTGTTATCAGGGAGCCCAGGTATGTGAATCTTGGTACCGTTTCAAAATTTTGGCTTCCACATACGAGAGATGGGGTTTGTTGGGTACATCCTACGGCAATGTATTTGGTCTTCTACTGGTTTACTACAAGACTCATATTTTTGGCAGAACTTTCAAGATTTATGAAGGCGTCTTGTAAATCACAAATTGTAATATTTTTAAATTTTACAATTTGCTCTTCAACAAAAATATTTTTTAACATTAGATTTGCCTTCAGTTTGCAGCGTGACGTGTCATTTTTTCAGTAAAAGACAATCAGTTTCCCGTATAATGGACCAAAGGGTCAAACAGGACGAATATAATGCTGCGTTGTCTGAATTACTTTCGGTTGACTCAATTTCCAAAGCTTTATCCAACAACTGTGTTCACCTTTAATATTCGCACCCACGGCTAATCCGCTGGGAGCCAGGAACAATAGAAATTATTCGAACAGATATCTAGATACCTACTGCTAACTGTTTGTGACTGACTAAAGGCTCCAGCTATAATATTACCACAAATAATCAAAATATTTTCGTTTTCAAAACAAAAAAACGTTTTGTAGCTAGAGACCCCGACTAGATATTTCATTGATACTAACGCCATTTATTGAGAAATTTCAATATAATTTTATTTCATGGTATTGAAAAGAGGAGAAGCTAAACAATAAAAACCATTATTAACATTAGACAAGGTATCCGGAAACTAGCGTAAAACTAGTGCATCTGCATCATATTAGTATAACTTTTGTTGATTTGAGGTTATGTTTTCAAGTTCAATGTTTGAATATTTTCGGGATTAATATCAGCTGATCCATGTTTTTTTACAGAAAAAAGGTAAAAAAATTTAAAAATATATTTTTTGGATTCTCTAGTATTTTTTTACATTTCCATACAGTAAGCAGTAAGCCCCGAGGAAAATGACTTCTCTCAGGGCCTGTATCATTTTAAAGGTTGCTGCGTGGAGGGTCTTTTCAAGGAACGGAGGGAGAGGAAGTTCTGAGAAGGAAAAAAGTATGAGAGTAGGAAACTGGGGGTCAGTGCGTCCAGGAGTGACGAACGTGTAAGTCCATCCATTCAACTGTGGTGCAAGGCGATGGGTAAAGAGAGTCCGGCCGATGAGGTCAAAAGGCCTCCCTCAAACGGTGTCTCTCGATCCGGCCCGCCATGAGGTACCTTACTTCGGATAAAATAGTTCAAACAGTTTTTTAAAACAGAAATTCTTTCTTGAACATATTATAGAATCAATTTCATTAGCTTATGCTTGGCCTAGGAGTCAACACATATCAGTTTTACTTCAAATCGGAACAAAGCGCACTTCTAGGAGTTAAATTTTCAGTGTATAAAACGTGATTTTATATCCAAATTAATAGGCGAGCCAATCAGGGAAAGGTGAACAAACCGAAATGTGCAGAGCGCGGTCCTACTTTCGATGATTTGTCAATAAATAAATATGACAGTATACAAGCAACTCGCATTGTAATATCACTATTCGGTATTCGAAAATAAAATCTGCTTACGAATTACTAGTTCTTTTAACGAAGGCGCGTGAATTGCTGGCTGGGTAAACAACATAACTGCATAATATCGCAAATCGTGTAAACAAAAGTTCGGGTACATTTCCAAAATTTTATATTTTTTTACACTATTTAATTAGACACTTTCAAAGAGGTGTTATAATTTAGCCACCACACTGAATTTTAACGTCGTTATACTTACTCTCTTATTAATAAATTATGCATTTAACAGATATAGGCCTGTTCGGAAGCAATCTTACGAACAGGCCTTCCATTGATATGCTTGGTGTAACTATAAGTGACCAGCTCAGGTACGGGGGCTCCATCGAAGCCAGAGTAAAGTTGGCCTCTCAGAAGCTGGGCGTACTGAACAGGGCCCGCAGATACTTTAATAGTACACAACTGCTGACCCTGTACAAATCGCAAGTGCGCCCTACTGTCGAATTTGGCAGCCATCTCTGGTCCGAAGCCCCAAAATACCTGAAAAAAACCCTTGACTCTGTGCAGAAACGGGCGGTCCGTTTGATAGATTCCCCAATCTTAACAAATGTACTGTAATCTTTAGAGCACAGGCGTCAGGTAGGTATGCTGTCCTTGTTCTATCGGTATAACAATGGAAGATGCTCTGAGGAACTAACGTCATTGATCCCTTCGGCACCGGTGCGTAGTCGGGATACACGCCAAACGCGCGCCCAACATTTGTACACCGTTGACATTTGTCACATGAGAACGGGTCGCTTCTACGATTCGTTCTTATGTTCAACGGCTCGGCTGTGGAACGAACTGCCGGCCTCTGTGTTTCCTCTCTCCTACAACATGGGACTCTTCAAGACCCATGTTCACTCCTTCCTCTCCACTAAAAGACCCTCTACACAGTATCCCCAAAGATGTCATAGGCCCTGAGGGAAATTATTTTCTTCAGGGCCTCCTGTGTGGAGTTAATATTAAAAAAATATATATATGTTACAACGGAGTTCTCAGTGGCAGCACCTTAAACTAACATGCCTTAATGATAAAATTAATAATTTAACCTGGTTTGGTTTGCTTACAAATCAGTTGCATATAACATCTTGCACGTTAGAGAGCTAAATTAGTTAATATTAAAATCTGCTAACATTATTCAAAATTCAAACAATACATTATTGTCTTGAATAATAGCTTCATTGAACCCAGTCATTGTTATATTGCTGGTATAGGTTCAGCAAAACATAGTCAAAGTCAGTGAGGCAAATCAAAGAAAACGTAGAATTGTTACAACTATGTGGAGATGTTGCAGTGGTAATGAAACTGCCTTTTGCCTAGTGCCTGAAAAGTGATGGGTGGTTTTGTAATTTTGGAGTTGGCGCAACTGTTGGAGGGATCAGGCGCATTCGGTCAAAAGCCACGAGCTAATGCTGTTTCCTATGTTTGGGCACTATAAGTTTCGACAAGTACCCGCCGGCGGAGAGGGGCGGGGGAGATTTGCGCCGGCGATTGGTCACGTGACCGTCCCTTATTTACATTTCCGTGTCAAGCGCCCCCTGTGGCCGCTGGGAAAACTGCGGCCGCCTGACAACGGGCACTATTTGTACTTACTTTTAAAATACATACAACAAGTACAAGTACACATATTTGACTTGATTTCTTAGCACTTGCTGTTCTTTTAAAATATATTAATTTTTATTTTTGTTTACTGTTTAATAAATTATTGTACCTCCGCCATAAAACACGAAGTCCATCGACATTATAAAATTATTGGAAAATCCAAGATACCATGCCGAATTGAAGCTTCAACTGTTTTTCTTAAACTAATAAAAAGTCGTGCTAACACATTCGCATGCTTTTGTCCTTAAAATTGAGCGGAGATTGAATTTTTACAAGATTAATTGAATCAGTTAAAATGCATGAACTTCGGCACAATTAAAGCAAAGTGAATACGACGTTCGTGGCTCAGCGATAAGCTACGTGGTATTGAGTTTAGAGGTTTTGAACTTCTTAAGTGCGAATTACTGGAATCAGTATCGGCCAGCTGATAGATCACTGTCCAGAAACAAAAAATCGCTTGAAATAGATTTTTTTATTTTATGTGACCAGATCTGAAGGGCCAGGTACTTTAAAGCCTTCATCTTCTCATCCAATTCTCGTTGCCTTTCTCACTTTTTTTCAAAAACACTACTAAATTCTCTGCACACAAATCAACTGGCACTACGGTCTGATTTCAAAATAACATAGTTTTCTTACTACTGCACAAGTCACAACTGTTCGTAGCCTAGTTTGGGGCTAGTAAGGAAATTGAGTAAAACATATTTAGACTTGTGAAAAATATATTCATGTAGATCAAAAAACACGGATTCTGAATATATGTACTTATGTTTTTACTCACAGAATTAATAAATCGTTCAAAAATAATTCAAAAGCTTTACTGTGTATACATTCTATGATTGGTCGAACGAAATCTGATGTAAAATTTAATCCATTTTAAGTTTGACCAACGTAATAATTAAACATCTCTTTCTCTTACTTGTGAACTTTGATAATGAGAGGGAGAGGTCGCTATACAATTTTGTATTGTGTTGTTAGGTATGTTTTTGAGATTCTCTTTTTAGTTTTATTGATTATTTTAACTTACAACGTAGTATCTCCTGACATTTAAGAAGTTATTGTTAAATTCAAAGCGGTAAAATTGATGCTATTTCATAATATAATGCATTTAAAACAAATAGCGCGACTGTGACTAAAATCACCTAAACACATGCCAATTTAATGTTTTTTGTAAAAATGAGTAAATTGGAACTCATTTCAAAATAACGTAAAAGCAATGACAATAACCCCACTGGCGAGAACCCGCTGTATTGCCGCGGTGTGAGCTCCGTAGGCACATCAGTCTACAGATACCGTGTAGACTTCAGTGAACGGGCTTTATCATGTTTTGGGCGAGAATAATAAATATAACTAACGTTAACGTTTAATTTCAGTATAAAACTTTGACATTAAAAAATACACTTAATTTGGTTAGACGGTAAATATTGATAAAAAATGTACCGGAATTCCTTACTAAAGAATAAAATACCTCCATACAAAATGCACTAACTACGGGACGTTCTGCGCACGGTTGAGGTCACGCACCCTTCAGCTTCTTACCGCTGAGATTGCGATCATTTTGGCGGGCTTAAAAATTTTCGAAATTGGGGAATTCATTTAACCATGAAAACGAACTTTCAATAAAATGCCAGTATATAAATTTGAATGTGAATTTGATATTTTTTTAAAAATGGAAACAAATTCCTTATTGTACAACTGAAGAAAGTAGAAAGGGAAAAATGAGACTAGAAGATGGGAAGTTAGGCCTTTCGGGAACTTCGAATCTCCGATGAGAGAAAAATTGGCTAAACAAATCAATATAATTTGTAAACGAAGTTATACTGCAATTTTGTAATAAAACATATAATTTACCGCATAAGTCATGCAATCAAGGCTTGGAAAAGTTTTTTTGTGGACACGGCCTGTTGTTTGCGATTTCTTTTCCAGCCTCGTTATCTACGAAAAAAACTTTATTCACAGTGTCAAACAACTGTTGAAATCTCAAAACTTTTCTGAAAATGTGTACCTAAGTGGATAAAGAAAAACCTTTTCCCTGTTACATAAAACCCTTAACTATAATTTCATTAGAGCTTACAAAGTTGGTCCTTTATTTATTTGTATAATTAATTTCAGTTTTTATGTTTATTTTCATGTTACGCTATATTTTGTTCATGTAAAATTGTACAATCAATTATTATCATATCTAACAGGGTAAACTGGTTTAATTTCAGATATGAACTTCAAACCCACGGCCGTTCCTGAGGGTAAGATTCCCGCTCTATTAAATTACGTAGTTACAAAGTAGACCCATTCTCCACCTTAATTGTTATTATACCCAAGAAATGGTTATCTTTGAAGACAGTCTCTAAATAAATGTTTGAAATGCAATTAGTCTCAATTTCCCTAAGGACCTCACAACAAACCTTTTCAGGCAATAATTACAGATTATTATTTAACAACCTAAGGAAAACCTTCTAATGGCATTGTTAAAATAAATTAAAAAATCTCTATCAAAAATTTTATTATTTTTTTTAATAAATATCACACAATATAACGGATCCCAGATACCCAAACCAACGGATTAATATATTTATGGTCTTACTAATAAAAAATCACTCCACAACCGTTAAACGGTGTTTTTGTTACACATTTTACGAAGAGTGTACAATTTCAATTTCGAATTATTACTACTAAAAAAATTCTCACAACAACCATTTTGTGCAGACTTATGTGCGCTTCTTCTACGTATGCTATTGTTCGCACGCAGATAAACAACTTTCTTACTTTTTATTTGCCGTTTCAATTATTAAGGTTTTCACATTCACGGTCTTTTATCAATTGAATAAAATTTTTACCCCTTTTTTAGTAAGGCCGTTATTATTTAAAAACTCTCTGGGTCTTACTAATAAACGTGTTTAAAATTTTACACAACTGATAAACAACCATTAATGATAAGTAAATGATGGTTTATTTGTTGTATAAAAATTAAAGCATGTTTAATAGGAAGGAGGAAAGTATTTGTATATGTTTTTAAGAGTAGTTCTGCTTCTAAAACTATATTTTGGATGTTTTATTTTGAACACTGAAGACTGATTTCAATACAAAGTATTCATTTAATATACAAATACTAGCTTTTTGGGAAGATAAAATAAATGAAAATGAATTAGATTATTGAAATTTAATATTTATAAATATACTATGGGCCCGAGCAGACGTTTTTCTGTCACAGACTGCCTTCTATATAGACCCCATTTTATTGTGACATACATAGAATATATGGGCAAGTCACATCCATCGTAGATGTTGTTTCGACGTTTCATTTCAGCAGATTGTGATTATTGTTCAGTGCTCTTAAAACTGCCTTGAATTATATGTCTTTCTCAGTGATACAGATTGCCGTACAAATACGATCCATAGAAAACACTTTAGATGTATGTATAAGTATTATTGACTACCATAATACGGACATGTGTCTAGTGTGGTAGTCGAAAACCATGTAAAAAAACTGTATAAAAATATATTTTACGAATAAAAGAAAGTAAAAAAAATAAATATGTTTCACATTCAAGTGAAATAAATAAAATGAAAATTCTTAATTGATAATGGATAAATTAAATGTTATAAATGAGGTAAATAAAGATTGAATCTTAAGTCTAAACAGTACTGTTGTTTTAAATAATGGCAATGAATTTTGGGCGATTTAGTAATTTTTTTTTGGTCATTCCGTTTTTGGCAATATGAATAGATAAAGCTTAAACCACTTAAACATGAATTGCGACCATTTTTTCTATTAAAAATTCTTTAAATCGTATTGGAGGGGGAGAGATGCAGAGATGTATTAATTTTATATATAAATTTTGTAAAATTATTTTGTGGTTGCAAGTATTTTTGGATTATAAAGCTAAAACAAAACAAAAGCGTTGAAAAAAATAAAAAAATATATAAATAAGATCTCAACAACAGTGCCACATATCTGGTCCTACCATACACATTCACAAAGTATCATTGAAATCGGCTGGGCGGTTTTAAAGATACACATATTACAAAGGTCTTTATGTTATTACGATAGTTTGAATATATATTAAAATAAGATTTTTAATTAAAAATCTCATTGGTTAAAATTTTATTTGAATTGGGTACTATACTCAACTTTATTAAATCAATATGATGTTTACAAAAGACCTGAACACGTTTATACGGGTTTAAAGGCAAAACACTTTCAGATACAAAACTAATTTTGAAGTAACAAATGATAGACCATTACGGAAGGGCAAAAATTCAATATTTTTTGCGTAAAAATGTCTCACTTTACAAAACGTTACGGTGTTCAATATTATGCAGGATTGGAGATACCAGTGCGCTGTTGGGCAAAATCGAGTTTGTTTTAAATTTGCCCCGAAAGCTTAAAAAAAGGGTCGGCTTAGATGATAAAAGTAAAGTTGCGCCCACAACATTACTGCGGGGGTGTTATTGCTTCTCCCCATCGCGCTTTCCCCTCTCCTGTCTTTTGTACCCCTGGTCGCTGGTCGGTTCACTCTCTTAAACCCATCAGTAAATCTTTTCAGCTTCCCGGGAACACTCGTAAGGATAAATGTCCATTTTATGATACTTGGCGTATTTGAAGTGTGCCTAAGGTATTGTTTCAGAAACCGTTCATAAGACCGCGGCGTCCGAATTATTTCAGATTTGTTGGGAAAATAATCCTACGCAAATAAATCAAGAAAAAAACATATTCAATATACTGTGTAATTTATTTATTTAATATCAACGGTATAAATATACAACAAATTATAAACAATGGCATAAAAAAGTATAAAATTAACAGAACTCAGTAAGAGATAGGTACATGTACATGCAAAACTTATAAGTAGACTTGGGTGAGATTAGTATTGGTTGAAAAGATATTATAGTATAGCCTTCTTGTACCTACATTCCGTGTAATTAAATAGATCCGCTACATCTGCAAATACATCAATAATTTCATGTAATCTTGGTACGAGCGATTATTTGCAATGCTCATTCTCGGTACTTTTTCATTTAAACATGATTTTGGAACGAGTCGCTTTCGTAGGTATATAAAGTTAAATGAGGTCAAGTAATTCTGGGCTATCTATATACTATTTACAATTTTGAACTTACTAACTAACTAACTAACCATCACGCCGTTTCTCCGCAGGGGTAGGCAGAGAGGATAGACCGTTTTGGCACACACTCCTTGCCTCATTCGCATTTATACATCGTCTCATACATACTCTTCTATTATTCTGACTCTTGACATGGCCCGACTCAATTATCTGATTCACTTGGTCATGCCATGTCTTCCTTGGCGTCCCCGACTTCTGCTACCATTGACATTTGCATCGTATATTCTCCTTACACTCCTTTCTTCGCTCATTTGCTCTACATGCCCAAACCATCTAAGCGTCCCATTCTTGATCTTACTCATTAAACTTACATCAGCCTTGCACTTTTTGCGGATCTCCACATTTCTCACACGATCATACATGGTTTTACCACACATACGTCTTAGGGATCTCATTTCTACAGCATTCAGTCTACTTTCTCTGCCAGATCCATGCCTCACTTCCGTACATCAGGGTAGGTATCAGCACTCCATTGTGGACTGCTAGCTTCGATTCTTTGGACAATTTTTTGTTAGCGCCAACTGCGTTCAGTTCAGTCCTCCATTAATGGAGAAACATTAATATTAAGTTTGGTAATATAATCCTTCGATCTGAGAGTTTTAATAAATTTAATTAATTCATCAAATTATTATAGTTTATGCTTCCAATACCCAACTTAAAATGAATGTGGCTTAGAAATATATGTTGATTTTTTTTCAATTGAATGACCATATCGAATAGTTATGTTTGACTTGACTTCGAACTAAACAAATGTACAAAACTTTCAAGGTTGAAATATTCCTAAAACCTCGAATTTTGAAGGATGAAACCAAGCATTTTCATTCCCATATCAATTGCGTTTAAATGGGATGTAAAGTAAAATTAAAATGTATGCCCTGGTCATTAATTTCATTTACAGACGTGAGAGTTGAGTGATTGAGTTAATATGGATAAATACTTAAATAATTTTTTATTTTTGGAATAACTTAAAGAGTAAAACCTCAAATTGTAATATTTAATTATCGATGACCATATTAGCGATTCCTAAACGAAAATCTGAAATACATAATATAACATCATACATAAAAATATTTGCCAATAAAAATGTGCGGTGAGAAAAATGAAGACAATGTTGGTAGTTCTCATTCGAAGTCTGATACCGTTAAATATGACCGAAGATCCAATTAGCTCAGTTGGTAGAGCGGTGCCTCGGCAAGGCAAGGGTCCTGTGTTCGATTCCTAGATGTGACCGTATCTTTTTCTGATTTTTTTCTTCCAGATTTTCGTTTAGGACTCGCTAATATTGTCATCAATAATAAAACTTAAATAAATATTGACTTATTTTGTAAAATCTTATTGATTGACACTTACTTACACACTCACTGACCAATAGGATGCATGATCTGGGCAACAAGTATGGGGGTGCTATTGATTTATTTATTGACTCCATATATAGAATTAAGCACAATCTACACCAACACTTTGTTGAATCCTACAAATTAGAGTAGCGTTGGTAAATTAGTTTTAATGATTTGTCTTATATGTAGTGTTGTTGTAATTTCTACTTTATGTTACTCTTACGTTTTACTAATATTGCTTCATATTTTTTAATATTTTCTCATTATACTTGTAATCACAATTTAATAAGTGTGTATTTTGTACCTTCTTTAAAATGGATTACATCTATTTACTGTCAATATCTCCTGTATAATACATATTTTCCTATGTACACTGCATCATGTATCACTTCTATGTAAAAGCCTTTTTAGGCGTATATATATAAATAAAAAAATAAGATACATTTTGTTAAGAGATCACCAATTAAGTAGCCAGTTTAAGTTATTTTGTAGATAAATAAAATTTTCTGCGGTTTTAATTATTTTGAATATTTTTAAATCGTTTGCAAAACGTAACACATTAATATGTAAACCATATCATTTAAAAACAGTAAACATTAAATTGGGCCTAAATGAGACACATGTGGTACACCGGAGAGGAGAGGAAAGAAATTATTTTTACAAGTAGAGCTATATCAGATAGATAACTAGCAAACTACTATAATAGTTTTTCATTAATACCTAGTTTACACAGTTCAACTAAGAGAATTTTATGGCATACTTTGTCGATATTATGTAATCTATCTGAGTTCTGTTTCTGTTTGATATATAGTTTTCAAATAATGAAAGATTTGTCAAACTAGATCTGCATGACAAAATCCACATTGATTTGGAACAATGAGAAGGTTAATTTACCGTGAAATTTTGTCAAGTAATAATACCGAGTTCAAGAACAATAATTAGTTTTAACAAAGGATATCCAAAGATTACTATAAAATATTAAGTAGTTGGTAACTAAAGCCTAAGACACATAACGCTATACGCATCATCGCTTTTTTGGGCGTGTCCTATACAGATTATATATTAAGGTGTCACACTAAGCTACAACCTTCCTCTCCTTAAGGCAGGAGAGCGGATCAGGTCGATTGGGGAGTTGTCGCTGAACATCATTGTCTGTACGGGATCTGTCGCACTGACAGCTAACAGCCGCGTGATCACGGCGCTCTCTGAATTGATCTGACCCCCTCTCGAGTCGCATCATTTACAAATATCCCCTGGCTAGCAATTCATGGCATATCATCGTCGCCACGCCCACACTTATAACACATTATCTGTCAGGTGTGACAGGTCTGCATGGGATTGTACGGCGAGCGATATGGTGTCATAAAAAACATTTTGAAGCGTATTGAGTAATGTGTCGGCACCCCAATACTGTAAAAAAGGAAAATATTGTAACCGAAGGCTAGTAAAATAATCCAACAAATATACATAATATAATAATATACCCGCTTAAGGCTTAACCCCATTTTATCCATATAACTCTATCCATCCGAAAACCTCTTCATTGTTGAAATAATTAATCTTATTTTATTTTAGCTGTATTTCTATGGGATAATGACTAAAACATATTATAATTAATTAATTTATTACAAAAAACGACCACTAATTGTAAGGGTTTGTTTTATCATCCACGTTTAGGTTCTGGAAGCTCTCACTTGCCTCTAACGAACAAAAAAAGGGCTAGGTGCTCTCCTTTATCTTTTAGAGCCAAATTCGGGAAATGAGCTTAAGTTTAAAACAGCTGTTCTAATCATATACCCCTATAAGTATTTTCCGTCGTAAGTCGATGTCCACAAAGCTCATCTTCAATTTAAACTCGAATTAATGTTTTATATAGCCAATCTCATTTAAAAGATGAATCATAGAAAACGATGCTATGAAAAAAAATGAAAGTTTATTCTGATAAGTGTCACGAGTATTAAGAGAGTGGTTTGAATTGTAGAAGAAGTCGAGGACGCCCCATAAAGACTTAACGCATTAGCTCTGAACTGGAATGAGATACGAAGTGTAGTTTTTTTTACAGTAGTGATCAAGTGAAACAAAAACTTATAAAAAGTAACCTTTTGCATTTTTTAGTATAATATTATTTCCTACTTAAAAATAGACCCAGTTTTCAAGTACACTAGAATTCACAACCTCAAAGCTTTACTCCAAACCATTCATAACCACGAGCAACTCCAAGTACACGTCAGCTTGTATCAAATAAAAACAAATACCACTATTAAAAAAAGTTTGTATGGAAAATTAATAAGACTTAACAGTGCATGTATCGGAGAGTATTTTCGGAACAGCGGTGGAATAAAAGAACATGTGGTGTAAAATACAGATTCGTCCAAATGACCCAACAACCAAACAATAATCAACAAATTGTAGTTAATTACGCAATACGATTCCCAATTTAATACTCGAACCCATTATTCTCCCCATGGGCCTCTTTACATATAATACTTATTAGAGATTACTATTGCATGTCGGGGCGGCATTACACTGTGAAATAAATTGGGGGTAACGTTGATTCAATAGTGTATAATTATAAAGCATTGTTAGTGTTTGCTAGAAATCAGTTTGGGATTAAATTGTTCAGCACAGTGGCCTATTGTTCTGGTGGATATTAGCGAAATGATATGGTCGTTCAGTGTGGCGTGAATATTCATTTAATATGCCGAACGAAGCTCATTATGCTCGGGATTGTTAACAATGTAATTCTTGCGTCCATTCGATTCATAAAGAATCGAGCCAATATAATGCTGATGAGGTACATCGACCATAAGTCATTTGTTAGATTCTGCAGCCGATACGGCGGGATTTACCTTATCGAATATTATTATTCACTGATTTGTGCATTAGGGACGAACTAATGTTGTCATGTAAGATTATTATCGATATTCAAGGGGTTCATTATGGAAAATTCTAGATAACTTTTCAACTAAATTGAGGAAGCAATTTATTTAAATGTTAATTTTTTTATGCGAAAACCTCAAAATCTTTTGTAAAATCAAATAACGTTTCACAGTGCGCTTTTTTAGAATGTCAATGGTAATATATCACCTTTCAGTCTTACAGCGAAACTGCAGGGGAAGATTTTTAAATGAGATATACGGTAATAAAAATAAAAAAGCGATACGATTATGATTAGGGTTTGAAAAAACCGTGTGAAAGTAGGTAAGTTTAGAAAATAAATTATTTTATTAGACGTACGGCTCATACAACGTTTTCGACAGTCTAAATTTAAAAGTTCCACATTGAAAATGATTGGAATCTTCGGTTTTTGTAGATTTGCTTGAATTTTCCTGCAGTTCCAATGAATGTTGTTACTACAAGGTACGAGAGTAAATTACGTACATGATAGACATGTATCTTTTGTTGTCTGATATATACATATACGAATATGGCATAATGTTAGTATTATGATATAGAAGATGGTCTGAATAGCCCTCAGTAAGTAAGCACTCAGGCCATAGGCCTATTGTGTTCCCTCGTGTTTCACCTAAATTCCCCGATGGCAACCCTGTCCCCTTGGTGTAGTATACAAGGGATGTTATTGGTAGTCAGCCATTTCCATTTCCTTCCAAAAACCTATATTTTACTTCCTATTAAGATAAAACATTTGCAACTGATTTGAATGAGCGTTTTATAGTCGTCAAGTTTTACATTTCCCGAAGCATTGAACCTCACCCAAATGCTGTTTATAATCTGAGGTTTTCAGTGTTGTCACAGCGTCTCATTAAATACCTAGTCCATCCTGTATATTCCTTTTTTGTGTTCCTGTCCATAGTAAGGAGCTTGTTATTAAGACTGTCAATGAGTTATGTGTATAATAGATCATTTCGTTACTATTCTATAGAGGCATTATGTGTAGAGTTTCGCTCAGATACCTATGCTTGAGTTTCCCGGGAAACTGTAACCAGACCAGCGGAAGCATCAATGAAAGCCGATTAATTATTGTCGTGGCGGAACTACAGCAAAGGCGTACAGTGTATTATTGAGTTAATGGTGAATTGCTGCAAGTGCAAGATTAGTAAGCCTTGGTACAAGTGCATCGATTCAAGATGCAGTATTGGTACACATTTTTGTTTGTTAAATACAATCTAATGCTACTTATGCAACAGGTGAGCTTTGGTAAGATGATGAACAATAATAAACAGGTTGGCATGTTAATATAATATACTAAGATTAAATTATTTTATGAGGCACCAAAAAAGGCGCCATCGATACTTCGTGTTACTTTAGTACTTCTTCATATTTTTCACACGTGATGCCAATGTTAATGAATTTATAAAAAAATGTCTAGATAATAAAATATTCCGATTCTTACCTTTGTTTTGCCGAGCCGTTGATTATTCTTCCCCTAATCCCTGACAACAAGTAATATAAGAACAGTCACGAAGATAAGGAAAACTCAAAGGAATCGCTGGCAACTGTAAAGTAAATTGATGTATGGATTCTTGGTTACTGGTTCGTTGTAAGACTACAAAACTGTAGAGGCTACTGAAATCTACCAAAAAATACTTCACTGGAATCAAAATAGACTTCCCATCCAACAACTATGATATTCTGAAATGCTCTTACTACTTATCTTAGCTAAATTTGAAATATTGTATGAAAAAGGTCCATATTACATGAGCTCCTTTACAAAGAAAAATGTCAAGAAATTAACGTAATATAAGGCATCCTTTTTAAGTCTTTACCGTTCGGGATTCGTTCCGCCGGATCAGCAGTGACGTAGATCCCATCAATGGAATCATGATTGATCTATCCACAGTAAACTGCCCATCATGTCTGGGCCCAATCGAACGGAAGTTATTATGTGGCATTCATAACACCCCCTTCCCCCCAACGATATCGCGTGCGCGTACTATATCAAATTGGGATTAACGCGCCCGGTTGTAAATTATGAAGCTCTTTTGACAATTATTTATAAAGGTAGATAGAGCCTTTTTGTAAGCTCAGAAATAATGGGTGCGATTTTGTTATAAATAATATTAAGTTGTCTCTCCCGGTTCCATTGTTGCTAATTAAGTCGATTAATAATTGTGATTTCAAATGATTGATAATTCAGGTATTTGCGTTTGATTATTTTTTTTTTTCAATTTAATATAATCAAATGAAAACAGTTTTACTACTTTGCGATACAATCATTTTTTCACTTTTGGTCGACCAACTGAGTTAACTTCAGTTAACAAAATGTTTGTTTTGAATGAATGAATAATATGAATATTATTATAAGTTTGAGGTCTAAAACAATAAACAGCCTGAGTTTTGCATTTTAGATAAACATGTACACGAACAGAGATCCCATAGGAATATCGACAATATGTTGTTAGTAAATTTTAATTACAGAATACACTTTTTTTTAATTATACAGCCATACTCCCCGCCTACACTGTATCTGGTGTAGACTGAAAAACACGAATAAACAACGTAACGTCATGTTTCAGTTTTTTTATTGTTAAATTCGACGAAATAACGTTGCATTCTAAAAGAGTTTTGTAGACATAGAAAACCGATAAAACCAGAGTTCCAGATTTAAATTACTTCTGATAGATTGTTCATTGTTGTTAACATTTTTAATTAAATTTTTTTGCAAATAGTATTTTTACGTCTAATGAAAATACTTTTGGAGATGTACCCAATGGTAATCATTTCATATGACTTGAGAAATTTTAGTATTTCCGGTGATTGCGTTAGATAATTTTGACAGTGCGGCTTAAAGATTTTGTTATTTTTTGGAAAACAATGGATTGTGGGGCTTGTCCTGGCATAAAATATCAAATTATTATTTTTTATTTAGCCTATCTATTGCTATGAATATAAAAGTGATCGGTGGTAATTCAGTCAATTTAGTTACATTTTTACGCATAAAGGAACAGTGTTTAACGCGTTGTTTTCGTCAAACTCTTAAATTAACATAATGCAATGAGCTAAGTCATTGATACCTGCTGCCGTTTGTAACTAATGTCAATTAAATAGATAGTCAGTGGATAATTTTTTTAAAAATCACAGTAAAATGATCGTTAAACATTTAAAAAAATGTCACGAAAAAATCGGAAATCAAAGTGACACAACTACAAGATAATTTATTTTTGTATGTACCTTAGGGTGTCCCAAGCTTGAAAGAGGATTTTTTTTTCGAATTTAGACACCCTCGAGTTCTTACGATTTGGTTCTTAACAGTCAATTATGAAATATTATTTAATTAAGGATAACAGTCATTGTAATAACCCGTGTCGACTTAATGTCAAAGTTTCTTATTAAAATTTTGTACTTGGGTTCAATTTTGTACGGAAGGATGATTTCCCAAAATGTGTGATGTTGTAATATAAAACAAAATTTTGTTCAAATTACAATTTTATTACTACCCTAATTACAGTAAGAAATACTAAGTCGATATTCTTCCTTCAAAGTTTATTATTTGCAGTCAATATATATCTTTTTTTGTTTCCACCCACAACGTAACAAAAACTGTTTTCGTTCTACCGCGATCAAAAGTCTTGAATCAACAATGGTCCTTTCAGTTGTGTCGTTTACTGCCTTACCCGTGGGTATAGTTTTTTAAACTGCCAGAGACTAGGCTTTAGTCTCCTACGAAGAAAGACACCTGCGAAGAAAACTGTCACCAATGTTGAGAGAGAGAGGACAAGTTCTTGCTTGTACATTAAATTTAAACGTCTACATTTTTCTCCGAAACAAAGAAAGAATATAAAGCATAAAATCAAATCAGATACTCAAAAAATAGTAAATTCCACTCCTCAAGCACACTAAATTATTGTTTTTTTAAGTCCATCCCTACCAAAAAAACTAAGGACACGTTGTTTCGGAGAATTTGAACAATTCATCAAATTTCAACGTCATTTTCAAGTTTTGCGAAAGAATTTTTCAAGTTCTGTTTTTATTTCAGTCTGTCAAGCAACTAGCCTATAGTGATATAATAACAGAATTTGAATAGTACTTTCACAGAACCCGAAAATGAACGTTGAAATTTGATGAATTGTTCAAATTCTCCAGTATTATGATCCGCCAAGTCCTTCTTTTGGCATGATTTATCGTTTACCAGAGTTCAGTATGTTGTCTTTTGATATTTTTTTTTTCATCGTAAACCTCTTCATTTAATAGTGACAACATAGTTGATTCTTCGGCATAGGTGCAGGCTAAACTTTTGCAGAGCTGCTTTTGAAATATTTGTGTAATTAATTGGTTCCCATTTTCAGTGAGTTCATAAACAACAAATCTTGGTAAGGTGCTTTTACAGCCAGTATACACTGAAGCCATGGCTTAACATAGAATGTCACAATAAACAAGTATATATACGTCTAGCAGAGCTATTTTATTTCTATTTGTCATTTACTGAAAACAGATTGGTGCATGATTCCTGGAATCCTTATTTTGAATTTTCTTTCAGTATCTCCACCGAAAAATGTGATTAAAAGATCTACCAACTCGCGATAGTCATCCTGCACAATTGTTTTTGTCAATTCTTCACGAAAAAAAAATTAACAGTGCGTCAATATCAATAAAGCTTGAGTGTTTTTTTTACAATTTATCTGCAGCTTTGTATTTTATCATGATCAATGTTTTTCAAATTTTCTTTGAACTTTTTAATGAGCTGTTTGTCTGTTTGTTTGACGGGTCATGTGTTTATTTTTGCCTCAAATTCGCATTTCATCACCAGTTCATAAACATGATGGCGACAAGCAAAAAAAGTTATACCCTCTCTAGTTTTTGATGCAGTACCATTGATATGACAAGGTTTTGAAAGCCGTGGTGTTCCAACACACGCTTTATCTTCCGAATTCCAATCAGAGATCACGTTTCAAATGGCCGTAGAGTTCTCTAATTTTGGAAAAGCTATCAATTGTTCTGTACCCTGTAATTTATTTATTATTTTATTTACGCCCTAATGGGCTTTTACATGAAAATATACATTTACATTGATTACAATAATTGAACATAAGAAGATAAATGGAGTTAATTGTAAGAAAGCAACACATATAATAAAATTTTGTGCAAATTAGCAAAACACTAATAAGATGGATTCAATATAAAATATACCCAAGCATGAAATAGTAAGTAAAAGAAAGTTCAACATAAAAAGTAAGTAAGTGGGTGTGTTTAAACCCAGTATTAATTGTGAGTTTAACAAATCGATAAACCAATATAAATTAGAGTGTAACTTACTCGTGAGGTAAAGAACATTATAACAGAGATTTAAAAAAAAAAAAAAAAAAAAAAAAAATAACAAAATAAGAGTTGCACCTGTAAAAAGCAAAAACTAATAGAATTTAGCAATATCGACATGAATAAGAAATAATAAGATCTGAGATGGAACATAGTGTTATGTATAAAAAGTAGTTAGTAGGTATATGCATACAATTATAAGTGTATAGTAGAGCAAATAAAAAACAAACAAATATGGATATAATTTACTTGAAAGGTTTCGAATGGGAGAAGATGTAATAAAATTATTAAAGCTATAAAAGTTAATTATTAGCCGATAGAATCGAAATAAGTTGCCTTTTAAAGCTCACAAAATTGTCAAAACCAAACATATCTATAAGTTCACAGTATTTATTCGCAAGGTTGTGAATTCTAGGAATTGGTGAAAAAATAGAATAATTAGTGTTGAGGTTCTTGTTAAATTTAAAAGTATCTTTACTGCGAGTTTGCCTAGCAGGAACATTAATGCAAATAAGTTCCAACAAATTAGGGCTGTCAATTAAAGATTTAATAATTTTGAATAAAAATAGCAAATCAATTAACACTCTTCTATCAGATAATTTAAGAAGTTTAGTTTCAGCAAGCAAGTTATTGTAATTTATAAATTCGATTGGAATTTTCATTTTAAAATTAATGTACCGAAGGAATTTATTTTGTACCTTTTCTAATGATTGAGAATGGACCTTGTAGTACGGTGACCATACGGTGGAATTGTATTCTAATTTGCTTCGTACTAACGAGCAATACAGATGTTTTAATGTTGACATACTTTTAAAATTTGCTCCCATTCTCAAAATAAAACCTAGTATTCTCATCGCATCGCTTGTTATTTCATCGATGTGTTCGTTAAACTGTAGACTCTCGTGGAATATAACACCAAGATCACGAATCTGTGATACACGAAGAAGATTAGCACCATTCATAAAATAGGAAAAATTAAGTGGATTTTTGCCTTTGTAAAAACTGATAATCTGGCATTTACCTAAATTTAGTTGCAAATCATTGACAGAACACCACGCACATAGTTTATTAAGGTTCAACTGCAAAATTGCGCGATCGTCATCGTCTTTGATTATTCTGTATATCTTCAGATCGTCGGCAAATAACAGGACTTTAACATTAGTAAAAATATTAACAATATCATTGATAAACAAACAAAATAATATTGGGCCCAAGTGAGATCCCTGTGGTACTCCGCTCGAGGCAGCAAATGTATAAGAAGTAAACGAATCTATCTTGACTGCTAAGTACCTTCCTAATAGATAACTCTTAAACCATTCCAACATGCTCCCTCTTATTCCCAACAATTTTAGTTTACGTAATAATATTTTGTGGTTTACTTTATCAAATGCCTTACTGAAGTCAGTATATATGGAATCAGTTTGATGTGATGCATTAAGGGCATTAACAATATCATTCGTGTACAATATCAAATTGGTAAGAGTAGATCTACCTTTAATGAATCCATGTTGAAGGGGAGAGATGGTTCGATTGATTCGGGATATCAACTTATCTAGTACTAGGCTTTCAAAAAGTTTGGGTAAAGTAGACATTATACATATTGGCCTATAATTTGTTACTTCGCTCTTATTACCTTTTTTGAAAATGGGCGTTAAAAGACTAAACTTCCAAAGGTCCGGGAATACACCTGATGAGAGTGACTTTGTAAATAACTTATGAATAGGATATGACAATGTATGCATACAATTTACTAAAAACCTGGGCGGAACATTATCAGGTCCTGCGGATTTTCGGGAATCAAGACTCTTCAGCTTAGATATAATATCGTCTATGGTTACATTACAGTCAGATATATCAAGAGTTTCAACCAAATCAAAGCACGAAATATTGCTGTCTTCACTTGCATTAATGTAAACGCCGCTAAAAAAATCAGCAAAAAGATTAACAGTTTCCTGAAGATTTTGGGATAATTTAGAATCGAATGACACACTACTAGGTATGTAAGTACCATTTTCTTTTTGGGATTTAACATATTTCCAAAAGAAATTTGAGTCGTCCATGATAGAGCCTTCGACATCACTAATGTAATTTTTGTAACATTTTGCGGAGAGCTTATTGCACTCTGCCCTCAATTTTTGAAACGCAGTATAATCGATGGCCAGGCGACTTTGTTTGAATCTCTTATGAGATAATTTTTTGAGGTAAATTAAGTCTATCAGGTCTTTTGAGAACCATTTTGGGTATAGAGTTTCTCTGTAAGTCGTTAAAGGAACAAATTGTTCAATTGCAGAATTAACGATGAAGTAAAAATTTTTAAGGTGTACATTAATATCATCGTCGCTATCAAAGAATGACCAGTCAGTCTGTTTAAGGAAATTTGAAATTTTAACATAGTCAGCTTTTTTGAAATTTCGAGTTTCTACTACCTTTTTTACGATAGGAATTGGTTTAAGATTGGACATGCAAATTTCTAGTGGTGGATGGTAAACATCGACAGGTAATAGAATTTCGGTACTTCTCACAACACAGATGTCAGACACATTTGACAGTGCCAAATCCAACGTACGACCTCCTATATTAAGAACATTATTACACTGTGTTAGACCTAAGAACAGTGCCATATCTCTAATAACACGAATATTAACATTAGAACAAGAATTGACAGAATTCATATTACACCAATCATAATGTGGCAGATTGTAATCACCAACTAGAAGTAGTTTAGTATTAGGATATTTAGCACAAATTGATTCAACCTCGTCGCAGTGATTGCTGTAGCTTTGGACATCAGAATTCGGAGGTAAGTATGCACATCCCACTATTATTTTACCTCTAGAAGTGTTCACATTGACAAATAGTTGCTCGATGGATGTGTTTTTTGTGGATATTTTTGAAGAACTGAGATTTTTTGAGATAGCAATGGCTACACCACCTCCTCTCGTTTTGGCACTTGTTTTAGAATTCCTATCCATACGGTAGATGTTGAAATTAGGGAAGCCTAATTCGGCGGAATTGATTAATGATCTGCCCTTTCTTATTTTTCCTTCTCTTCCTTCCACGATAAATTTTCTTCAAGTCCCATAGGTAACTTTTCCATAAGGCTTTGATTATGTATATATCCAGGGTAGGAATATCCTCCCTGTGATCTGTACAAGCTTTTGCTCCTCTCTTTATCACGCATTCCTTCAAGTGTGCGCACCCTTGTTTGTCTACGTGACGTATGTGATGTTTTGGACATCCACGAAAATAAACGATAAATAATAAAATAACGTGCTCTAAAAATTTTTTGTTTAAACAACGACGGAAGATTTATTGACAGACAGGCCTTGAGTAAACAGATTCCCACGGGAAAGGAGAGACCGGAGGACAGTCGAGTTTGGAACTTGGGTGGATTGACAGCCCCGAGAAAGGGATACAAATCAGAAGTGTTGTTTGAAATTGCAGTTAATTATTGAATTCAAATGGTATTAGAGAATATTGCGGAATATTGAATTAAAGTGAAAGATTATTGATCCGGTGTTTGTGTGAAGTGAAAGTGATTCGACTCAGTGGGAAAACAATTAATAATAATGACAATAATAATAATTGGATAATTTGTAGAGCGCCGTTTTGTAAAAACCCACCTCAGGGGCGCCAGGTGTTGTGCAATCGCGATTGTGTTATAAAGTTGTGTTGATTTAAACGTGATTTCGTATACAGTTCGAACTAGATTGCTTGTCTTAAAAACATGAAAATAATAAAAATATTGATTGCGTTTTAAAATAGAGTGAATGTACTTAAAGGCAGGAAGTGTTTAATCGGGCTAAGTTATTGATTTGGCGAGATGGCATTCTATCCACGGAGACCGAAAACCAGAGAATCAAATAGATTATTAACTGTGGGTTCGAATCCTAACAGATTAGGGAGGTACAATTTTATTTACAGGAATATTTAATTACCCTTTTATAAGCGTAGGGAGGAGGTCGAAAATTAAAGTGATTTAGCTATATAGTGTAACCAGGTAAGTTTCACACGAGGATTTGGAGGTGACTAACAGGGTGAGTTTTTTTATATTATTTATTAAATTTCAGAGGATCCTTTTAATAATAGGATACAACCGAGGTATAGGAACCGAGTTTGCAACGCCTGCAACCCAAATAATCTTCCCATAAGAAGGGATACGCTAGACGCATTGTCAATCTGCTGTGAGCGAGAGACGAGTCAACGACCTTTTCATATATAGGCCGAGAGGCGCGGAGTACAGTCAGTCAAAGGGGAAGTTTTGCTAGCGTATGCCGTCCCAAATTGAAAGCGATCGGATACAACCAGACGGAACAAAATGAAAACTTTTCTTCTGTTATTTGACCTTCTAATTTAATACTTTCATCTATTGTTTGACTTTCTAAGTTACGAATTGGGATGCACAAAAACAAATCTAAAGTCGAAAGAGGGAGATGGTAATCTCCGAAATAAAACTACCAACCGAACAACTTTTCTCAACAGGTATCTTTCGAGAGGTAGGCAGCCTCTTTAAATTAAATGCAAAAAATCAAACCAATTATCCGTTTATACCTTACCTGAGAGGATAGGTATTCAGTAGAAGTTACCCATACCTAATACACGAGGATGCTAGTAACCTCATAAAATAAATACTGGAACCAAATATTAAAATACAGACAGTCCTCATCCCAAATTTGGCATATCGAGTAGACCTTACATATATCTCACATGATAATTGGCTGAATGGGTAGGCACACAACCTATCGTTAATAAGCAGGCAGAATGTCGACAAGATCGTCGTGTGTTATATGTGTATTGACCTAGAAAGGGATGTAAATCCCCGACGACGTGGGAGTTACAACGTTTTCTAGAGGTGGCACGTAACTTAGGACCTTACGTGTCACATTTTCGCGACTAGATTCGTGATAAAGGGATGTTATGGTTTTCCCCTTCTACACTCAGTAAAGTAGTTTATCCTGGAGGTGTTTGAGATTGGGGCAATTCTGAAATTGGTGAAGAGACCTGGTTTTCTTTATTCTGGCGTGAAGGTTGCCGATTTGGAACAAGGGGAGACCCGGCCGGTTGTGATATCCAGACACGCAGATATCGATCGCCTTGCTCAAATTATCATCCATCAGTTTTGTTTGGTAAGCGGAGGAGCCAATCTTAACTTGAAAAAATTTCATTTCCTTTCCTCTCCTTCCCCTCCCAAAATATAAACATGGATGGCGCCGACAACTAACACCATAAATTTATCGTATGTATATCACATATATAAAATCTAACACTTTATTATATTCACATTACCCTACGATAGGTAGAATCGAGTAGCTAGGGGGGGGGTGAGCAGGCGACTTAGAAGATAAGGTTTATAAAATGGTTTTGAAAAACAGCGGTAATGGATTCAACTCACTCTATCTCAAAAGAACCAAGGGATACCACACAAAACATAAATAACTAGGTTTCTAAACCGAGAAACAAAAACCCAACACAACGTTCGGTGAAGCCTTTTTATACTGAACCGTCACGTGAAATGAGTACGTTCAAGGTCGTACGTCACGTAGGCAAACTAGGATGTACACACTTGAAGGGGTGTGTAATAAAGAAAAGACGGCAGGGAGGACCTTCCTACCCCGGATATATATATAACCAAAGCCTTATGGAAAAGTTACCTACGGGACTTAAGGAAAATGTATCGTAGAAAGAAGAGAAGGAAAAGTTTGAAGTAGAAAGGGAATATCATCACACGTACCACCTCGAACGTACTCTTTCACGTGACGGTTCCGTATAAAAAGGCTTCACCGAACGTTGTGTTGGTTTTTTGTTTCTCGGTTTAGAAACCTAGTTATCTATGTATGTGTGGTATCCCTTGGTTCTTTTGAGATAGAGTGAGTTGAATCCATTACCGCTGTGTTTTAAAGCTATTTCATAAACCTTATTTTCTAAGTCGCCTGCTCCACAGCTAGCTACGTGATTCTATCTATCGTAGGGTAATGTGAATATAATAAAGTGTTAGATTTTATATATGTGATATACATACGATAAATTTATGGTGTTAGTTGTCGGCGCCATCCATGTATATATTTTGGGAGGGGAAGGAGAGGAAAGGAAATGATTTTTTTTCAAGCTAAGATTGGCTCCTCCTCTTTACCAAACAAAACCGATGGATGATAATTTTTCCCAAAATTTGTTATGAGATGTCTTACTGACAGCCCTGATTCAATAGAGCTAACTCTTAGTTCTCAGCAATTTCAACCAAATTCAATATTGAAGGTAACAATAACCTCAATACTAAACTACTGTACGAATTGAAAATAAGAATGCTATTGTACCTATGTATACCAGATGTTATTCTTGTTTAAATTTCAACATAATTTCTCAGTAATTATTCTGTTTAACATAATACTGTATCGATCCTGTGAACCACTGTAAACATAAATCATGTATATTGTAAAAGCCTTTTACGGCGTCTAAATAAATAATAATAATAATAATTTGAGCAAGGCGATCGATATCTGCGTGTCTGGATATCACAACCGGCCGGGTCTCCCCTTGTTCCAAATCGGCAACCGTCACCCCAGAATAAAGAAAACCAGGTCTCATCACCAATTTCAGAATTGCCCCAACCTCATACACCTCCAGGATAATCTACTTTACTGAGTGTAGAAGGGGAAAACCATGACATCCCTTGTCACGAATCTAGTCGCGAAAATGTGACACGTAAGGTCCTAAGTTACGTGCCACCTCTAGAAAACGTTGTAACTCCCTCGTCGTCGGGGATTTACATCCCTTTCTAGGTCAATAACATAGATAACACACGACGATCTTGTCGACATTTAGCCTGCTTTTAGCGATAGGTTGTGTGCCTACCCATTCAGCCAATTATCATGTGAGATATATGTAAGGTCTACTCGAAATGCCAAATTTAGGATGAGGACTGTCTGTATTTTAATATTTGGTTCCAGTATTTATTTTATGAGGTTACTAGCACCCTCCTGTATTAGGAATGGGTAACTTCTATTGAATACCTATCCTCTCAGGTAGGTATAATCGGATAATTGGTTTGATTTTTGCATTTAATTTAAAGAGGCTGCCTACCTCTCGAAAGGTACCTGTTGAGAAAAGTTCTTCGGTTGGTAGTTTTATTTCGGAGATTACCATCTCCCTCTTTTGACTCTAGATTTGTTTTTGTGCATCCCAATTCGTAACTTAGAAAGTCAAACAATAGCCGAAAAGTATTAAATTAGAAAGTCAAATAACAGAAGAAAAGTATTCATTTTGTTCTGTCTGGTTGCATCCGATCGCTTTCTATTCGGGCGGTCATACGCTAGCAAAACTTCCCCTTTGACTGACTGTACCTGCGTCTTGTCTTATATATGAAAGGGTCATTGGCCCGTCTCCCTTTTTCAGCTGATAGATAGTCTGATTGACACATTCCCTTTCTGAAACATTATTTGGGCTGCAGGGGTTGTAAACTTTGATGCTGTATCCGTCCTTTAAAGGGACTTCTGTTATTTAATAAATAATATAAAAAAACTCTCCCTGTTAGTCACCTCCAAGTCCTAGTGTGAAACTTACCTGGTTACACACTACATAGCTAAATCAGTTTAATTTTCGGTCACCTCCCTATCGGCTTCTTTCCTCCTTTTAGCGAAATCCTTGCAACTTGTGCAAGTTTGGTCCCCTCCCTACGCCTATAAAAGGGTAATTAAATAATTCTGTAAATACAATTGTACCTCTCTAATCTCTGTTTTACAACGCAATCATTATTATTATTATTTTCATGTTTTTAAAACAAGTAATTTAGTTTGAACTACATATTTACGAAGTCACGTTTAATTTAACACATTTTATATTATAATCGCGATCGCCCAACTCTTAGCGCCCCTGGGGTGATTTTTCACAAAACGGCGCTCTACAAATTATCCAATTATTATTATTGTCATTATTATTAATTGTATTCTCACTGAGTCCAACTACTTTCACTTCACACAAACACCGGTTCAATAATATTTCACTTTAATTCAATATTCCACAGTACTTTCTAACACCATTTGAATTCACTAATTAACTGTAATTTCACACAACACTTCTGATTTGTATTGATTTCTCGGAGCTGTCAACGTATCCACGTTCAAGAACTGACTGCCCGTATTTTATCCCTTCCTGTGGGAATGTATTTACTTAACGCCTGTAATCTATCCCATGTTGCTAGTCTAGACAAAAAATTTTGGAGCACGTTCGTTTATTATTTATCGTTTATTTATGTGATTGTTCAAACCATCACAAGGTTTGACCCATTTATTCTGATCCAGTTTAACTTCCAACATACGTTATTTTAAACTTCGCAATTTTACTGACATGATTTAAACTCAAAAAAATAAGGACTACTTGTTTCACAGAATTTGAATAATTCATCAAATTTAAAAGTTAATTTTCACATTTTGTAATGGTTTTAATCAAGTTCTATTATTATTTAAGTAATAAAAAATAGCAGGCTAGTAATTATATAATAAAATAACTTAAATATATCATTAACAGAACTTGAAAATAACTTTGAAATTTGACGAATTGTTCAAATTCTGTAAATCAACCCGAAGTCTTTTATCAGAACAATCGGTAATTAAAGTGCAAATCAATGCGTAAGAGCATGCTCACCAGATTAATCAAGTACGGACATGTTTCGAAGCAAGTCGACACGGCTTACCGTAGACCAAGGGTTGTGATTTTTTTAGTATAATTATATTGACATTAAAATTTAAAAAATCAGAGAGTATGCGTTACTAAAATTATTATAATGTTATTTTTTTTAATTACGGGACACCTAAACCTACCTACATAATTGATATTGACTTCGAATACACATTTAAAAGGATTTGTTAGAATCCATGTACATAGTTGGCCGATGATTGGTCCAGGTAAAGGTTAATCATTTTTTCCCTTTCTTCTATAGTATTGTACTTGATGGATCAACATATTATATAATTCAATAATAGTTCTGTTTTTGTTAGAAAGCTGAAGAATAAGATATTAAAGGGACATTGTCTAATGGAATCGTGAGTCCAAATATAAGCTGAATTGACGTCGCTTCACACCAAATATTTAGGTTGAAAAGGAACTGCGCGTTCTGCGACTGTTCCAAACTAGTTCATTAAAAGTTTTTGAAACTGACGATATTAATTACTAATTTCAATCTACATTGATGCCATCGGTATACTCAAAAACCTCAATTTACTATTTATTATTATTGAAATAATTATTCTATAACGAGTTTTGAAATTCCGATGGTAAAAATCTCGAAAACAATTAAAACACAACAGAAAACCCACTCACATCGATAACTAAAGTTATTTTATTTTTATTTTTGAAGTAGATATTAAATTTTTTTGAACCAAAAGCAAAAGCAATGATATGAGGGAGTGGAATTACGCTCTGTTTCCGCGAGTCGGGGTGCACGAGTTTCAGCGCAATTGAGAAACCGAAACCCCGGAAAACAGTAAGCATTCTAAAACCAAATATTGTTTGTTCTGTTTACCCAACGGAACAGAATGGCACTAAAGACTGGAGAACTCGCTGAACCGCTGCTTTTTCATCTTAGGTGAACATGCTCAAACTCCGCTCGTTAAATCAATGTTTACAAGGAACTAAACTCTGGATGTGGCTACGGTTGGCCAATGCGAGGATGATTGGACTAGTATCACGTTGACTTCAAGCTACTTTGTTTTATCAAAAGATATATTGAACTTTACGGCTTTTTTTTACAAATCTCATTTCTGTGTCACACGCAAAGAAGATGCAGATTAGCATTCCGTTTTTTATATTCTTTGATGATTTTGTCCACATATGAATATCAAACTATTTATGATTTTTATGTTTTTTCTTGATTTTGTCCACATATGAATATCTAACTATTTATGATTTTTATGTTTTTTCTTGATTTTGTCCGCATATGAATATCTAACTATTTATGATTTTTATATTTTTTCTTGATTTTGTAATAATATTCTTATGTGGACAAAATATAAGAGTGATTATAAGACATAAGAATGTTTTTCACATGAAAAATTATAATAGGCATGATCTCGCGTGGGCAATCCATCGAGCTTATTTGTGTTAGCTAAAGACGGACTGACAAAAAATATTTTACACTCAATTGCTCTTCGAAATTAAAATTGATTTTTTTATTTCATTTTACTATTTTAGGATAAAAAATATATTAATTTTTTCAATTTTCATTTAACTTTTAAAAGATCGAATAATGAGTATGTCCGTTACTAATGAAACGCATTGAATTGAGAAAATTAATGGTTGGTGTTTTTTTGTTTTTATCGGCGGTCATCGTCTTCAGTGCTCCATTCACCTTTCTGCCATAGATCCCATCCCCACACACTTACAAAACATTCGTTATTTTTTATTTAACAAGCGAAATATTCATTATGAATAATTTTTATGGCAGAACAAAGTTTGCCGGGTCAGCTAGTAATTAATATAAAAATATATTCAATTGAATATTCGGTATACGCTACACGCTACACATTTTTGTACAGTTGTTTTATTATTTTATTGTACATTACCAACTAACCCTATTTTTATCTTTATTTTTTAAGTGAGTAGTTCAAAAGAGTCTAAACTACTCCCAACCGTCTGGAGCAAGTGAGACTATGTCATCCCTAATCGGGGTAATTCTCTTACTTCTTAGTGACTGAAAATTCTTGATTTCGATAACGACTTTTATGTATGATAGTAAATAATAAATGAATACACAAAATATAAAATGAAAGTAAGTGCCAAAAAATAAACTAAATAAGCCATCGCCAATAATCTACATAAATATCCAGTTGCAACAAAATGTTATTGCAACTTCTACGCACGACCAAAGTTGACTCTTTGTGTAAGAGCTAGAATGTTTTTTTTTTAAATAGGTACCCAATACCATTCATTTTAACTGTTATTTGCATGTAAAAGGCTGTTAACGGAAGTGCGCAACATGTTTTATTGATAAAATATGTCGTTAAAAGATAATAAACTAGTGTCTTCTTGAAATATTGTCGGTTTTTTCACTAAATCCCCTTTATTTTAGCTTCAGTTTTTGGCACTTTCTGTGCCTTTTTTTTAATTTCTTGTTTTCAAATACAATGTTTATATATATTTTAGGAATTCCTAAATCGAAACGTATTACAAATAATTAAAAGTGTTTCAGCCTAATAATTTGTTTTCTTTTCTGCTTTGCATCAAAACCTTGTCTTCGAAACATAAGTTTACCTTTAATAAAAAATAACAAAACACATTATTTTAACTTAATCCCAATCTAAAGTGCATGAATGCAAATTATTCAAAAGTTTTCTTGTTTGAAAATAGTGGCATGTTTCACCATTTTACGTTAAGCACGAATCGACAATTTCAAAACGAATACCTTTAATGATTCTCCAATATTTTTAATAATTTTTCATGTGTCTGGATATAGTAACGTATAATTTACAAGTAATTGTAATAAGTAAATGTACATAATTTTTTTTCACAAATATGAAGGAAAAAATAATAAGCTAGACATAGGAAACAAAATACCATGGATTATATATAGAGATATAGTTCTGAAGTGTTTTTTTCAAGCTGATACAAGATGACTGATAAGTAATCTGTCGTTATCTGTGAATAAATATTGTCTATTACAGTATTGTTATTGTTATAAGATAAGCACTCAATTAAGGTGCGTAGGAAAGCTTACTTTTTTGATAAAGTTTTCATTGTGTAACGTAATTCAGTTCTTATCTATACCAAACTGGCCTCACATCAGGGAAGCAAAAAAAAGCAGAAAGATGGATTCGGACGGTGTAGTAGCCCTACATAATTAAGTGATATCTTGTCTTCCCAATTTGTTGGCCGAATTTATCGCGTCTTTATTTGGTTGTTAATTTCCCCAACACGCGCTTCTGCATAATGAATTTCCATAAAACATAAAGCGGAACTCGGAGGGATACCCAGTGCGTTAAACTCGAATAAATTTACAATTAATACTCCCCTTCATAGGAAATTAGGTCTTCCGGTTAGCTCATAGTTCAATTCTAAATAATGTACAAGAGCTCTGGTTTTTAATGTTCCGGGAAGCTTTGATACAATTTTAGTACGTTTTATAAAGCGCGGTAGCTAAAAACATAAGTTTGGAAAATGTAAGGGTCATTTATGGTTGAAATAATCACTCACGGGCTAGCTAGCGGTATCCAGCATTAAGCTGATTATAACAAAGCACGATACAAGGTCAACGAACAATGCAAATATTTCATTCAAAAGTAGTACATGTTTTCTTATTGTTGCCTTTCATTCATTTGGAGTCAACGGCCAATAACATTGATACTGAATTTAGCAGTTGACAATATTCAGTGATATTTGGCGTGCATTGCTCTATGATCGAAAGGTGTATGAAACTGAATAGATGAGCGCACAAGTTTCTTACCAAAATGCTTGGAAAAAATAAATTTTAATAAGATATTTGGTGTATTTTTTAAAAATTTCTGTTCATGGTGTCCGTTTTCCAAGGTAGGCACAGCTTTTCTTCCTTTATTGACTGCACGCCATTCCTGGTGAGGTAATCCCAATGCGGATATTTTCTTTGACTTCTGATTTTCCTTAAAATGGGGGGGAGACCATGTTGGATATCTGCGTGATCCTTGTAATCCGTGTCATCAATACTACGATGTAGTTTTTTAGCCTCAAAATTTTACTCTCAATATCATTTTTTCTATTTTTTTAACTATTTCCAGTTAGTTCCTGATATAAATATCATCATCTACATATAAACAAATAAAAATTTCGTTTTTAATAATAACGCTTTCATTGTGGAATATTGTTACCTAAAGAGAACTTTCCAACACTTTTAGCTTTAGTTGAACGACCTTCATAATCTCAATAAATCAAATCCATGCTAAACAGATGAACCAAGATACTAATGTTAGATAGATTTTCTAAAGCAGACTTCTGACTGCAATCCGATTATTTTATCTCTTGAATCTCAATAATATTTAACAGGTATTCCGTGGTTACTCTGTTTGCTTCCAGTCGATTAGTTTTAACACCATTTATCATAAAGTTTTGATAATTTTACATGAGACAATATCTTTCTCAACACCTTGATTTTTTAAATTTTCATGGAAAGTGCACTCAATGATATTATATTTTAATGCGATTGGAAATTTGAACGGGTTCAGAGATCATTATGATTCAACTTTAAATAGTAAACCTCTGTTTTGCTCTCACTTTTTTCATAGAGTAACATTCTAATATACTCCTTTTAAATTGCGTTTTCGTTATAATCAAAAAATTCAAAAAAAAAAAAAAACTAAATTAATATGGAATACACATGGAGTAAACGAATTGAATCTGCTATACCGCGGTCTAATAAATTTTCATACCTGCATGAGTTTATAATTTGAAAAATATATAACTAAAGTCCCGTTTTTATCATACTATTATATCCACTTAAACCCCGTCCTTTATGCCGCTATAAATAAGCGCAGAGTAAAAGCTAGGTATTACAGACGCAGAACAGTGCCGGCTCCCTCATAAGCCATTAATCTCTTCACATAAAAACCCACGTGCAATTGTGTAGTAAATATAAATTTCGTAAAAAGGAATAATCCTTCCGCTGCATTGGCCGGGACGTTTGCGTCGCGTGAATTACCTTCTGCCGCGGCCGACTCATTAAAACAGCACAGTGGTAACTGCTACTGGTCACTGGCACTGGTCACTGGTATTGTTCACCGGTCAGGGAGGTCTACACAATCACATGACCGCTATGCCCTGTGAACATGTAGCTAGTTGCTGAATTACCGCAATGAAGGGTTCAATTCAAAGATGAATCCTTGCAGCACGATGTTCTAAATAAACGATTCGAATGATTTTTGAAATTCATACATAAAGGATCAATCAATCAAGATTTGAAAGTCTTACGATTCGAACTTCTGCAAAAGGTCTTCGTTTTTAGTAACAATCGATCATTGAATTATGAAAAGAAAAAAAGTGGCAGAAATGGTTAAAACTTCCAATTAGATGAAAATAACTTTATTTACACCACATTTTCTAAAAAAAATATCAACATGATTCAAAATCAAAGGTTTCTTCAAAAATATTAAACAAAGTTGGTTATTTTAATTTAGTTAAAACTGACATCACACAGTCATTTTGCAATTATTGAAGAAGTAATAGTAATAATATTTGGATGATTTTTATAACACAGTTTTTGTAAAAATCACCTCAAGGACGCTGTACGAATATTTTTCCCAAGGTTCTATCCCATTACTTACTACAGGTAAACAATATTATAACAACTTACAACTTACGGCAATAGATTGTATGCACCAGCTCATCAGGAAATAGAATTAAAACTATATTATGAATTGTAAAATGTATCACCAATGAGCGTGATTCAGTGTAAAAATGTACCTACACATTATTTATATTATGCACAGGTAGAGAAAATAAATAATTGCGTTTCCAATTGCTTGTGTTCCAATTACATGTGGGAATTGTAACTAAATTTCTCTAATAAGCAATAAACAGCGTTAATATCAAGTAACCTTCCAGGTAAGTATGGTCGTATATATTATCTGCCTGTACAAAATATAAATAATAAAAATATATGTACATTCTAACGTAACAAAACGAACTGATTGAACTATATGTTCAATATAAAAATATAAATATAAAAATAAAAATATAAAAATATATAAAAATATAAAAATACATATAAAAATACATATAAAAATCAAACTCAAACAATTTACATATCACAAAAACTAATAATAAAAAACATATTAAAAAAACCCTATTCATATTCGTCCGAACTTTTATTCAAACAATTTAAGGTCAGAATATTAAATGCACTATACTTCTACCATGCAACATTACAAATTTATAAAAACTATATTCAAAATAAAATTGTACCCTTTAAAAATAACAAAAATCTTAGACAAACGTCAATACTTCCTACTCCTAAATGTAAAAAAAACAATAGGACAGTTCAACCATGAATATCTCGGAATTAAATTTTTTAACTCATTACCAGAAAAAATTAAAAACATGAATGCAAATATAAACGAATTCAAAAGCCACCTTAAAAAGTATTCCGAACAGTTGAACTGAATCATATCAAATATAAACCAATATAACAACACCCCCATACACACAAGCCCTGCTTATTTATGGGGGTACATCAAATACTAATATTATGTAATTAATAACTGTACTATATTGTGTAATTATATTATGTAATTGTTATATTATGTAATTCGTGTATCTTTTTTTACTAATAAAAAAAAATACATTTGACCAATGAACCTATGACCAATGAATTGCATTAGTGATCGACAAACCAGTGGATGCAATATGTTTTTATTTATTTTTTTTTTTTTTTTTTTATAGTGATACCTCACAAAAGTCCCAACTGCTCCCGTCTGGAGCCAGTGAGACTATGGCATCCCCAATTAGGGGATGTTGTGAGGCTGAAGGTAAGTGGGGAAGGAAAAGAGGAAGGTGGAGAAGTACCTGGCTATTCAGATCTAGTCACTAAACACGGCTAAAGCCATTTGGAGCAACGTTTCAATTCTGAATGGTGGTCTTACACCAGGGCGATACTGGTAGTATCTTCCACTCTGGAACGTGCCGCAAATATACTATATATTATTTTAATTAATTAATTGTGAAATAACACAAATTAATCAAATAAAATTTATTTGCGCACGCCGGGTTCGAACCCGCGACCTTCGGAATGGCAGTCCAATGCGTTACCACTGGACTATGCCGGCCGTCAAATGTTAGTCATAAGTTGATAATAGTTCTATAGTTAGTAATAAGATGGAACATTTTTTAAATACATTATATATTTTTACAGCGCCCTTGAGGTGATTTTTCATAAAAGGGGTTACAGATCATGAAATTATTATTATTATTAAACATAACATCTAGTATCTTTCGGCCATTTAGTATCAACTCAATAACATCCACCAACTTGGAGTGACTTTAGGTGAGTTTCGCGTTTTTCCAGTAAAGGGTTTTTAAACAAAAACTAACCATTAGTCAATTTTTTGTAGACATTGACAGATGATAACACTTTCATCTTTAAACCTCTTCCCATAACATATTATAGTCTGTTACATTTGTTTTTTTATATATTATTCTAAGCATTGACATGATCCGACATAATTTTCCTACGATCTAGGTAGGTCTTAGCAGGACGTCTCTAACGCCTTAATTATTTACTTGAATGAATTAAATTTTAAATTAACAAATAACTTAAATTTAAAATTGATTCATCTTTATTGTAAATACACCATAGGTACCTTCAGAATTTAAGCGTCGCTTTTTAACTATAATTCATTTCTCTGCCTTAAACCACAAATTCTATCTAAATCTTCTAATTTTATGATAAGTCCATAAACTTACACGCGGATGTCTTAGATACAATATTGTTCTCATATTGGGGTTCCTTAAAAACATATGTTTTTTGACTAAGAAGAGTTGTCTAAAAATCTATTTTATTTTTAACTTGGTTGGACGAAAAAAGAAAGCAAAGTGTCTTATTTAACATATCCTGAACATTTTTTAATCTAAGCTACGCTGCTACGACCAGCGTAGCATCAACGAAACGACACGGAAATGAGGAAAACAAATGAGTGGTTCCCGTTGAGTAATGAGCAGACTAAAGAGAGAAAGGAAGAGCGGGTGGTGGTGGGTGAGTTAGGGGAGGGGGGAGTCAAGAAGTGTGAGGAGGGTTAAAGGATGGCCCGGGGCACAGGGAATGTTTGAAGGTACAGGCAAAAAGGTGTTATTTGAAAACAATACATTCGTAAGTACAGATGATTAGGACGAAGGGACAAACATATTTGAAATGCAAATGATTTCAGTTAAGGAATTTAAATATCATGGTGTGTTTGGCCGAAAATTTTATTTTGATAACATACTTACTCTGTCATGGTCAAATTATTTATGGAATTCAAATAAAAATGATTCATATACCCCATGCTCTGTTTTAATTTTTTCTAAAAATACATGAATTTCTGTCTAGTAAATTTCCTATTACATACGCCGGCGAAAATTCAAAGATACCGTGTAATCTATAAATAGATGCCGCCTTCTTTTGTAAATGTAACATTTTCAATATGACCTATAATAAAAAAGTCTCGATTTGGTAAAACGGAAAACACTTGTACGAGAAACGCCTTAAATCCGTTCGATGAAATACTATTTGCAAACATGTTTTGAAACTTTCAGAGAAATAGTGCTGAAATGATTCCACAAATTCCCCCGAAAGGCGTTATTCCCGCTGAACGATCACCAGCTATGTGCTCTTACGCGCTTCACTTGATACGCGCTTGGGAGTGTTGCTAATACTCGTATATTAACGAATCCTTAATCCCGACCAAAGTAATATTTAAAAGTTTATTTCGCCACAAACTTGCCTTTCGCAAGTCGGTAGGAAGTTTCTAGAAATCTCACGCTCGGGCGAGCCCCGCAACATCCCGCAGAGAAACAGAACCTGTTTTGAGCAACACCAACACTCATTGGGAAAAATACCACATTTTGCTGGAACACAACCGGAGAACTATGCCACATTCTTGCTGAAACTGCGGTAGTTTTTTAAAAGTAACTTCCGGCTTGCAACGAAAATGGGTCGTGTAAGTAAAAAAAACTTTGGGGGTTTAAGAGCGCCACAAATATGACAACATACCAGTGTTTAGCTGTCACGAGTAAATGTTTTTGACTTACGTTATATTTTGTTCCTTACCGAGTCAGCGAGTTCCTTTGAGCGGGTAGCTTTATCGATTGAAATATTATTTTCTCCGCACAGAATGTGGTGCTTAAAATATACCTTTAAATAAGGTTTAGTAAAGTATTGCGCCATGACACTTTCCAGCTATTAAAAATATATTATTTGAAAAAAAATCGGTTTTGAAAATCTAAATGTTATAAAGTTGAATGTTGATTTCAAATACATATATATATTGTAGGTATTTGCGTTGTACGGTAGACGTCTTTAGCAAATATTCGTTGTAAACAGTCTTTATTTTAACAAGCGTATCGAGAAGCTTCTGTAGATTATACTTATTTCTTCATTGAGGATAATCAATTGAATCAATTGAAAATTTGAAAAAGAAAAATCAGAAAAAGATTCGGTCGCATCTAAGAAATGATCTCAGATGAAATTTTTGTTTTTTTTTTTTCGATTTAAAACATTTCCAATATACGACCGAATCTTTTTCTGTTTAAAATTTTAGTTTGAGAACAGCTAATATTGTCTTCAATGATTAAATATTACAATCGGAGGTTTTTATATATATTTATTATTATATTATTAGTTATAACTTAATGAATAAAACCTTAATCTGTAATTTGTAATAAATGAAGATAATATTAGCGATTCTCAAAAGAAAATTTGAAACAAATGGTAAAAGTCCAATATATGGTCGCTTTTTATGTCTCTTACGCAGGACATTCGTCTTGCCGGGGCGCTGCTCTACCAACTGAGCTAATCCCATACTATTTTCTTCTTTCATATTTAACTGTATCATACATCGAATGTGAACTCCCAATATAATACATATGATTTATGATTTTCACGGCCAAAAGTATTTTTCTTATTTGTTATGCCGTGTTGCACTAACTCTTTCTTTAGCCAACGTTTCGGACAACGTTACAGTGTCCATCATCAGGGCAGATGTGTAAGATGTACCACTATAATCTTAATTTCCTTAACGAATATTTTATTGGCTTCTATCTTTATAAATATGATAATAAATGATCGCGAGATTCATCTCTCACCAATAATTAGTCTTGGATAAATATATGCTATATTTTTTATAATGTGCAACATCTATTGAATTTTATGTCCAGGATGAATTTTTATTTTTATTTTTGGAATAACTTGATGAGTAAAACCTCAAATTGTAATATTTAACTATTAAAGAAAATACTAGCGATTCTAAATGAAAATTTGAAACAGAAAAATATACAGTCACATATCGGCGCCCGGTAAGGCGAATGTCCCGGGTTATTGTCCTAGATGCCACCGTACCTTTTGCTGTTTCAAATTTTCATTTGAGAATCGCTAATATTATCTTCAATAATTAAACATAAATGAAGTTATCATTTGTCGCGGACGATCGGTTAGTTTTATTGTTTTTATATTATTTCAAATAGATCGAGTAAAAATATCTACGGGTGAGTACTTTATATTACATAGCAAGCCATGATAATGATGACATTACTTTTTTTAAGCAAATCACCAAATATTTAAACTTTGTATCGAAAATAACCCTTTAGTCGTGTGTTTTCATCAAATGTTTCAATAAATATGTTGCTATAAGGCTCAAAAAGATGTGTACTTGATTTTAAAGATATTTATGTCAGGGTAAATTTCTTAAACTACTCTCCATTAAATTGATAACTTATTTCTACTGTACACGGAATCGCATTACTACCTTGAATTAATGCTGAAGAATGCAGTGTGAAAAAATAGTTAATAACACGCTCTTCACGCAAATTCGAAGTCAGCCCGAATACCCCTCGCCCGCATTGAACAGAACTCCTCACGCGTTATAGGCACCTTGATCAACAATAGAGGTATACGTAAATTAAATCATCAGCTTGTGTTTATGTCTGCAATGTATGAATCATGAAGTTAATCATTTTATAAAACATAAATAAAAATGTACATTGTCATGTGTTTTTTTAGCGTTTTCATTGTATGGGCTTGAATTTATTGGATGTAAGATGAGTTATAGGTCACGTATTGACGTGCCAATGGTATTATTTGAAGCATTCGGGCTTATTATTGGTAGATTTATTCTCAAACGTAAGGAATGAGAAATGCCTTCCAAAATCCACAACGGGGATCTCTGAACGAAAATTTATTTGAAAGAGGCTGCGGATTGAAATCGAAATGGTTTGATTTATATTGTTTGGAGATTTATGCTCCCAGATATGAAGTGAAAAGAATACTTTCGTTTCAACGCAATAGTTTTTTCTGTGAATATTAATCAACTTAAGTGAAAAAGGCCAGATTTCATAGACTCTTTGATAATATGTGTTTGTTTTCGAAATTCAAAGTTAGGTACCTGATAAAAATATTCAAGTGTGATAAATTGCAAACGGTAGCCAAAAAAGCATACATAATTTATGGTTAAAACGAAAAATCTTTACCCACCTGATCATGCGTTCATATAACCCGTATTTTTTCCAAAGTCTTGAGATGACGAGCCACCAAGTAAAATATCTCTATTTACGGGTAGTTATAAATACTCTGTAGAATATAAATTGTTATTTGCTCATTCATACTTTTAGACGTACGTACTTTACATCCCTTCACACTTTAATCCCAAGACATGGGACGGCCTCTGTGGTCGAGGGGTAATGCTCTCGACTTATTATCTCGGCATTACCATTGTCACGTTCTTATTTTCAACAGCTTGGCTGTGTTCACTTCTGTGTTTTCTTCCCTCCTGCAACTTGAACTTCACTCTTTTCTCCCACCAAAAAGACCTTCCACACAGCATCCCAAAAGACGAGATAGGTGTTGGGAGAATTTTTTTTCTCCACGGCCTTTTGTGTGGAGTTGAATAAAATATTTTTTTGGAAAATTAATCAATTATTATTTTAGATTCCAACAAATTAAACTTGACGTGATATTTTTCTAAAACTGTCAACATAAATAGACAGTAAAAATGTGTTTTAAATAGACTGACAGGAATGTATTCTTGGAATTTGTCTTACCATTTTTTATTATTATCTGGAAAACTGACATTCCCCTGAATCTTACCGAATGATTTCCTTAATTAAATTCTTTCAAAAATATATATTAACTCAGTGAGTAAATGTTGTTCAAATGGCAAGCGGCATTCTCCATTTTCTACAAGCATATAATTTTTTTTAAATCTCTGGTAGATGTTAAACGATTCTTGTACTATTATTTTTTTTGATAAATTAATGTTTTTAAGACAAGATTTTATTTATGCATAGCACAAAGGATAACAATTATTTTTATAAGCAATAATTGTTCGCCTGAAACACTCATCCACATTGAAAAATCTCCTGATAAAAGATACATGACGCCAACGGGACTCGAACCCGTGTCCCTTCGATTTCCGGTCGAAAGCTCTGACCACTGAGCTATGGAGGCTTATCTCTTACCCGCGAAATTATTCAATATATGCTAGTGTTTCATTCAACAATTACTGCTTGTTACATTTTTTCACCTGAGAACAACCAACTTTATTTTATATGAGAAAGGCATTGTAAGTGCTAACTCTCTCACTAGATGGCGTTGAGACAAATTGTCTACATTTTTAGGTGAAATACTTGAACTTTACAAATACTAATTATTTTTTTTTTCTTAATCTTAATAATCTTGTTTCTTCTCAAGATAATTTGACCAGGGTATTGAATTTTTTTTCTGTCGGTATTTAGTACAATTACCCAATTTTGAGGATTAAGTAGAATTAAATAAAAACTTATTCTTCAAAAAAAAATGTTATAATAAGATGTTATTTTAGACCTAAGACAAACTTGCAGCATTCAATATCTAAAATTTATTTACATATATCCGAAAATAAAAATTTAAACCATTCTAAACAGAGACATGGCACTTGAGTGTATGCAGTACTCTTTTGCAAAACCAGATTTGACCAAGAACATATTATTATTTTTTAATGATAAACTAACGTTAATAAGACGAGGTATTTTAAAGGATAACAAATTATTATAAGCAATAATTAGTTGACAAATAATGATAAGCGATAATTAGTCACCTGAAATATTAATACAAATTAAAAATATCTCCCGAGTAAAAATAAATGCCGCCAACGGGAATTGAACCCGTGCCTTCTGATGTCCGGTCAGGTGCTCTGTAACCACTGAGCTACGTTGATATTCTTTATGCTATGCATAAAACCTTGTCTTATAAACATTAGTTTATCATTAAACAATAAAAATAATAAGTTGCTTGAAATATCCATACAAATCTAAAATATCTCCCGCGGATAATAAAGTTGGTTGTTTACAGGTGAAAAAATATTACAAGCAGTAATTGTTGATTGAAGTACTAGTACATATTGAATTATTTGGTTTGTTGGAAATAAGCCGACGTAGCTCAGTGGTCTCAGAGCACCTGACCGGACATCAGAAGGTGCGGGTTCAATTGCCGTCGGTGGAATTTATTTTTACTCGGTAGATATTTTCAATCTGCATGGATATTTCAAGCAACTAATTATTGCTTATAAACTAATAATTGCTTATAATAATTTGTCAAAAACATATTAATTTTATTGCTGATAAAATGTACAATTCACTACATACAACCTTCGAAGCGACCATGTTGCCTCAAGAAATTAGCTCCTATAAAAATATACGAAATCACGGCTAAAATTCACTAAAATAGATATATTTTTCTGGCAAGTCTGAACAGTAATCAACTATAATATAGTATCTACTCCTAGACAGATTTTTCCTCATTTTCTTTTTATTTAAATTTAATCTCGCTCATAACCTCATTTAATATAAATTTTCGGTAAAAAATAAGATTTTTTGTAATAGTTATAATTTATGTACAATTTAAAAAAACTTAAAACATCGAAATATGTTAAAAAAAATTTATAACTTTTGCCTGTGGAATTTTTGTTAACATATATTTTTTTTATATTTCCTCTTATGTTTGTATTTTGTTAATTTTCGTTTTATTACCAAGTATTTTGTAACTGTTCTGAACTAACAAAAAAAAACTTAAGACCATTATTTAGAATCGAAACACGGCTTGAAATGGCATATTATAAGCCGTAATTGGTAACCAGGTCTGAATAGCATTTTTTTCCGATATTAACCATAATCATCTCTTTCCCTCCCCACTCCCTTTATCTACACAGTGTCAGTTGTAACTCTTGGGGCCCAAAGAGTCTCTGAAAAGGGTCTCAACAGCAGTTATTGTGACTTTTAGGGTCCCAAGAGTATCAAAGGCAGTTGTGAATTGTGACTCTTCGGTTTCAAAGAGTCCCTTACACGCAGTTGAGAGTTCCAACTCTTAGGGTCTAAAGAATCTCAACGGCAGTTGTGAGTTATGACCCTTAGGATCCCTGTAACTTATAAATCATGCATGGTAGCATGCCGTGTTTCGCTTACTCCTTTTTTAGTCACCCTTGACCCTTTCTATGTCGACAGGATTTTGAAAATACAACCATAAATCCATTTTTCAAAAGCTTAATGTTAAACTTTAAAAAATGTCAAATATAAAAAAAAATATATATATATATATATATATATATATATATATATATATATATATATATATATTTACTACTATCTACTCGTACGTATGTATTGTAAATGTAAATTCTCGTCGGAAATTGTCAGTTACCTTTAAATCACCTGTTCTATTTAAAAGCCGACATCTACCAGTCAGATATGGGTTGACACGTCAACAATGGCATGCGGACACCGGGAGATATCTGGCTGAAAGGGTGATTGATTTCATCGCTTCCTGCGTATCTTGACCTTTCCGTTTCCTGAAGTCTTTTCAGGAAAGCATGCGGCCCTCGTGGCTTATCACTCAGGAAAACAGTACCCTGGTGACCCTACACTCTGTACTCTGGACACATCCTGCAATGTATGTGGGTGGTCGTTTTGTCACTCGATTGGCAAATCCCATTTTACCCATTGTTACCCTTAATTTAAGACGATTGTGTTTTAATAATATGCACTGTCATACTTATTTTATTATTATTTTTTCCGTTTCATAAAACTATTTTTGACTGTAAAATAAACAATAAAGCAATATAATTTGTTGTATTTTATCGACAATAATTTGGAAATATTCATCTCTATGGCTAATATACGTATTTATAATAATATCTATCTCTATAGCTTATATACGTATTTATAATAATATTTATCTCTATAGCATTTATATACGTATTTATAATAATATTTATCTCTATAGCTAATATACTTATTTATAATAATATTCATCTCCATAGCTAATGTATGTATTTATAATAATATTAATCTCTATAGCTAATATACGTATTTTTTAATAATTTCATCTCTACATCTAATATGATATTTTTATAATTTTAATCTCCTTTATTAATAAAAATATTTATCTCTACAGCTTATATACGTATTATTAATAATTTTCATCTCTACAGCTAATATTGATGTTAGTCATATGTATGACAAATTAATGACGACCCTAGTCTAGAAATTCCAGACACCAAAACTGTGCAAACTTAATTAGAGAATTTTTAAAGTGATAAGGGATACAGAAACAGATTTTCTGCTTTATATTTAAAATATGTATTATAAGTGAGGTTTTCAAATATGTTCTCATAACCAGTATAATATGCATAGAACATTACTTATCTACCGAGTTTGAAACCTATTTGACGTTCATTATTTTCTTTATATGACAAACTGAGAGGACTGAGGGGATATGATACGATACGTAACGAAATACAAAGATATAATGTTTCAGCGTTGGCAAGTTTCAGCATTGGTTTCAGACTGTCGGACTATGGGCGTCAAGTCGTGGCCAAATACAAGACAAGTGGCAGAAGACAAAACAACATGTTCCCTGAATAATGACAGGAATCTGCAATTTCAATGTTATTGTTACTATTATTTATTGACCAGTTAGCATTCTGCTGATGCGCTCATATCTGATTTCACAATTAATTTAATAACAGTAATTGAGATGTTTTAAATTTTAAACAAATTAATCCTTTCTTCTCTCCACAAAATAATCAACAACTTTTAAATAAGTGAATTTTGTAAGCTAAGTGCAATGTTTTTTTTACCTCTTATTAACCATAGAGAATTTGATACACATATTTTTGATTTCAAAAATTGAAAGCATTTTTCCTTTATATCTCTCATTCTCGATCAGTACAAAATCTCTCGGAGCTTCTGCAATGGCAAAAGACTTTAATGACTTCTTCGTTCTGCACTTAATGCAGAATTTTAGTAAGAGTTTTGCTGAATTTGAAGTCCCTTAATATGGGCCGCCGCGGCCGGCTGGATCCGCCACAGCGCTGGCTTTCAAAACTTTTTCAATATACAGCGGCTATTTAAAACGAACAACGTACCAACTTATATTTACCGTAGTGCGCCAATAGAACTCGAATGTTTGTAATGTGGTTGAAAATTTTTTTAAAACTATATATATTGTGATTTAATTACACTGAATGGAAAAATTTAATTAAATTTAAAAACTGTTTCTAAATCTGGACCATTGGACCTGAAGAAAAAAGACAAATTTCAATGGTAGATATTTCGATTCATTAGAAATTTTACATGATAGCTTTTGTCTTTATTATTTGAGATGTGAAATTTTATCATCGATATCCGTGTAGTATAGCTAGTATACTATATACCATATATAATATACCTAGTTTACTCTAACATAATAGGATTTTTATCTGTCCCTCAGATCAGCTCATTATTCCTATAAATTCGCAAAATTTATTTATTAATTGATGCTTGGAAATCAACAGTTGAATTTTACAGTTTTTTTTTTGCACTATACCTTTTACAATTAAAGATTTTTTACTTGTGTAAGATATGAGGAAAAAAAATAGAACAGAATTGTAGAAAATAAAATGCATATTATTATAACGCACAAAACAAATTAAATTCAAACAGATTTTTATAAACAATAACAGAAAAGTTATCCTGACGTCAAAAACACTAAAAAACTTGTCTAAAGCAGCTAATATATCGACCACTTTAAAATCAACCTAACGCAATTTAAAAAACTTGTCTAAAGCAGCTAATATATCGACCACTTTAAAATCAACCTAACGCAATTTAAAAAACTTGTCTAAAGCAGCTAATATATCGACCACTTTAAAATCAACCTAACGCAATTTAAAAAACTTGTCTAAAGCAGCTAATATATCGACCACTTTAAAATCAACCTAACGCAATTTAAAAAAAAATTCTACTTAAATTTACGTCTTTTATTTCAACTACTATTATGTGCCATTAAAATCATTTATCTAATTTTGTAACTGTGTTTTTGATGAAATCATTAAGCTGCCTTTTTCAAACGAACCAAATATAGAACTCAGAAAAATTAAGATTATAGCGTAAAATTAATATAAAAAACAGCAAAATACACAAACATTGATATTTGATGTTTGAAAGGTGCCCCCCCTGCACACACTCCTGCATCATAAATGAGTCGCAGTCACATTCCCCTGCCATGTGATTGTATGTGTGTGTTTATCTGCATCCGACGGGATAAGCACAAATGTGGCAGACTTGAAGAGATATCTAATTTAGAATGCGCATAATATCTGCGATCGCGAACAGGATATCAGGAGGGATGAGGACGGGGGGGAGGGTTGGGATGGGAATCAGATGACAGAGGGAGAGCTGCAGGGTTGGAGCCTTTACACACTGAAATAACTGTTTTCAGAAGCTCAAACTCAGTTCTGTTTCTACTTTGAATATTTTTCTTTCCCTAGTGAAACTAGTTTTACGTCCGGAAATTGAGGCACACAGCAGTGAGTCTTTCGTTTTTTTTATGTAAATTTTTTTTTTAAGTAGGGGAGGCACTTTTAGCAGAGCAGGTAACAGAGAATACCACCATCAAGAATAGTTTTTAAGTCTGTTTTTTCATAGCATGCATGAATTGTCATAAATTGTAAGAATAACCAAAGTACTTATCGCAAAGCGACTTATCCAGCTGGGTCTATCAGAAGAGTGTGATCTCAAGAAGATGATGGTAAAATCAAGAGCAGGCTTTTTCGGGAGAGGACCAAAATCCAATTGGTATTCAATGGAGCTCGCGATCTTTTGATAAATAGGTAAAGTGGCTCTTTAGCTAAAAAGGTTGTGCATCACTGTCATAAACTTACCCTATTGTAGGTATTCATATATATCTACATGAAATATAAATATTTAATGATTCTCACACAAAATCGTTAATGAACAGTGTACGGCACATGTTTGCCTGCACAAGAAAAGACTGTAAATAATAAGCACCGGCACACATCAGTCCTCAACCTGGGTAATGATTTAAGTAAAACACCGTGAGGTGTTCTATCCAAACCATCATAAAAGAAAGACGATTCGAATCAAAATTCACATTTTAATTACAAGTATTGCACTGGTATACAGAACGTACAAAGGGATGTAGCTTATAGGTAATTCCTATTTTTTACAGCCAATCCAATTCACGAGAAATAGTTATATGTATTTCAATATAACTGGGATTTTAAAACACAGATAGAAAACTGATACAACCGGAATTCTTTCAGCGATAATTTCAGATTGGAGCACATTGTGCATCATCGCACCATACGATACAGCAATGGCGTAGGCGACTTCTGGAGCAGTGGCCAGTTCAATTGGTAGCCAGCAGGAATCGGCCAGCCTCTAGGCTTCAGCATCAATGGCTAATTCAGTCGGTAGCCAGGAATAATTGGCCAGCCTCTAGGGTTTCAGCATCAATGGCCAATTCAGTTGGTAGCCAGGGAGAATTGGCCGGCCTCTAGGTTTTCAGCATCATTCGCTAATTCAGTTGGTAGCCAGGAAGAATTGGCCGGCCTCTAGGTTTTCAGCATCATTCGCTAATTCAGTTGGTAGCCAGGAAGAATTGGCCGGCTTCTAGGTTTTCAGCATCAATGGCTAAATCAGTTGGTAGCCAGGAAGAATTGGCCGGCTTCTAGGTTTTCAGCATCATTGGCTAATTCAGTTGGTAGCTAGGAAGAATTGGCCGGCTTCTAGGTTTCAGCATCAATGCAGCAGGGATTGGCCAGCCTCTAGGTGATCACCGGCAGTGGGCAGTTCAGTCGTTTGATTATAAGAGCCGGCACACGGAGACGCCTCATTATTGTAATGATTAAATATGCGTCTGATTCAGCTGATAGAGTGCCGGCCGTAAACAGCTCGTTAGAAATAGTTGTAATCTTAAAAAATGATTGTGCCGTGATGGAGGATTCAGTTGACACTCGGGAATTTATAATTTTTAATTATAATTAACAGATCGCGATTTAACTGGAGGTTTTCCGTCCACTCGTGTTAATTTTTGAATTTTGACTGCCGAATATTGTAGTGTTTTTAGCTATTTATAATTTCTCTAGCAAGCCCTCTTGTGACGTCAATATCTTTACCACAAATTGTTTTTGTTTCAGACGCAGGTATTTTTAGGTGAGAATAATAATTTCGCACAGTGACTGGTTTGTCAATATTTTGATTTTTCTCCGGCTCGATTCGCTTAGTAACCGATTACTGTTGTGCATTCTTCAACTCGTAAACATTATGTCTTAGAAAAAGGGGTCATCAAACTTGCCAGGTGTTCAACCTTAGTCGCAATCGAGTCAAATGCAGTAAATCTTGTTTTCACGTTCGATACAAACAGTAATATGAAAGATGTTACGCAGGGTTTTACGCTAACCCCATTTTCAATTACTCGTCATACTCACAGCAGCCTTGATGTTATTTTCACGAAAAATGCGCTGTAAAATATCCAATTTAAGAGAAAAGTATGGAACCATAACCTTCACAATAGGTCACCACAGGTTGTAAGTGACTAAGCATGGGTACCGGATTTATTGGGTGAGATTTGTCCAGGTCTTTGCAGTGGATGCGGCTGCCCACCAGCTTGGCTGGACGGACAGAGGTCAGTTGAAGGAGATCTTTTGACCTCTAGTTCAGCTGAACTCTCTCGATCTATTATCTTGCACCGCAAGGGAGGGATGGGTTCATACATCTGTCACTCCTTGAGCCAGTGACTCCCGGATTCCTACCCACCCCTAATATATTTTTCCTTCCCAGACCTTCCTATCCTTCCTTCCCCTAAAAAGACCATCCACACAGCGTCCCCAAAGAGGAAATAGGCCCTGACGTAAATTGTTTTATTTTGAGTCTCCTGTGTGGAGTTAACGTAAAAAATACAAATACGAATCACCCAATTAATATTACTATTACTTGAAAAATGATAATTTAAAAATGTTGGTTATACAATACAAAATTTTTAGAAACGCCGGAATAAAATTTATTGTAGACTCATTACACAGCAGTAGTTGGTAACAGAAATTAAACTTGGCACAAGTTTCACGTCTACCAACTCGGACTGCCTGTTAAAATATATCATTGACAACAGCAGCAGGAAGTCACCTGAATGATTTAAATGCCTAATTCATACAATATCTGAAACGGCAAACTATTATGGGCCTTAATTTACAAAAAAACTGCTTTTATTGTAGTACTTTTGCATTGCATAACGTGCTCGTGCAAGTTATAACCTTAAACATATTTTTCAATAATCGCAAATTCACTTGGCGTCATTTTAAATTTACAAAAATAAATAGCTTTCTATACACCACTATTTAATTTTATCAAAAGAATTATTTGTTTAAAATGTGGTTATATTTTGATTGTGGCAAATTCAGAATAATAATAATTATTAAAAAATCTAAGGTGGTCCTCAACAGAGTATAAAAAGTTATAATCGTGATAAATTAATTTATAGACCCCCGATTTGCTTAAAATATCATCCAGATCTTGTTATTCTATGTTTATATATATTTGAAAAAATGTTATTAGTGTAAAAAGCTGGTTGGATAGTATTTGAACGTTTTTAATTACAAAATTTTGGAGTATGATCATTGGTTCAATTTATTTTCATTAAATTAAAACAGCTCTATTATTCAGTCGAAGAGTTTATAAATGTGGCGGCAGTTAACAGTGAAGTTGAATAGTTAGTACAGTGACAACTAAAATAAATAAAAATATTTACGTCATGAGAACAACTCTCAATTCTGTTCTGTACGGTCTAGTTTTTTAAATTTTTTGTACTAGGTCAATCCAATTATTTAATTCAAATGAAAACAAATTCTTTGAGTGGTAAGCCATATTTCTTCTTTCGGACAGTTTTGGTTTATCAATCATCAGGGTAGATGTGGTCACTGGTCGTACACAGTTTCAAATGTAACCATTATATTCTAAATAATTTTAAAAATAATCTTTAAGAATGTAAAAGCAAACTCGTTTCAGATGAAACCACAGTAGTTATTTAAAATGTTTTTTGCGCTAAGGATATAATTTGGATAAGAATCGGTTGTCAGCCTTGCAGGGGAGACTGGAGATGGGAGATGGGGAGATCGGAAGGATCGGAAGATTGAGGGGTGCGACGGAGTAGAGAAAGCCTTAGATGGAGGGAACTGAGCCAAAACGGAAATGGATCGAAAAATAATATTTCAGCTCGGCCATTGGTTTATTAAGGGGATGTACCAATTCCATTTTCTAATATAGGAAGCCGGAGATGAAAATGTTATTAAATTCTTTCAACTGAGGAGAGCATTAGGCCACTTCATTTTCGAAGTGATAAATGTGTTTGTTATGGACTGGCAAAAAACTGTTTTCAGTGCAAATTACATCCATGATTTAAAATAACCTCGCATAACCTAAATCATTTGGTGTTTTTACATGTAAAAATTCAGTCCATCTCGACTATAAAAAAATGTGGGTCTTCAGTAAAACTGTCTATCTATATTTGTTTTGGTTTATTTTTGACAAGAGCATTTTTATTATTTTATAAAAGGAGTAAGTAAATCTACAGGTACTTCAGATATATTTTTTTCCGTAGAAACCCGCAAACGTAATACCCCTGTGAAGTAAATTAAATACAGAACGTTTCGCTGCTGTTTTCCGGACCCATGAAAAAAGCGATCTTAACTCACAATATCAGTTTAACAACATCATGTCATTTTAAAGGTATTTTTTACGAAATAAATATTATTAAAAATCATTTTAACTTTCAGATGTTTCAAAGGACATTTTGAGATAAATGATTTGGCTTATAAGAAAATATTTATTTATGTTTCTATGCAATATTTAAAAAATAACCCATTTATTTCCATTTTTCGTATTCTGGTTGGGGATCCATTGCTTCGATAAAGCACTTTCAGGCATCCCTGTCCTAGGCCATGTCAGCGGCCTCTGTTCATAGCAGGACCAGCCTCTCCTGGCACAACCTCTGGAGTTATTTTCACCAACTTTGCCTTATGCGGTCTGTTAAACGTTGTCCCTCCGTAGCTAAATTTCTACTATATTTTTTCAATTTCTGGAAAACACATAAGTCACAACGAAAGTCGTATAATGTGTCGGAAATTGCTCCTCTCATTTTTTCTCATATACGAAATATGTGTCACCAAAGAAAGTATTACAAAACATCATCATTGGATCGAATGTTGAAAGGTTTGATTAAACTTGTAACGAAATATGTGCGAAAAATAACTTGAAAACCATCATTACTGAATTTATAAAAATAAAATTTTCCCTGTGTAATATATGCTAAGAAAAGTAAAGTTCATTCTAGGATAAACTTTACTGGTATTAAATTAAATCTGAAGGCATCAAAACTTTTTATACAGCCCAAATGTTGTTCCTTGCCTTCCCCCTACAGTACATGTTCTCTTTAAAAATATTCCCGCAAGAGTTCATTGTTGCCCAAACAAAGGGATCTTTTAACATCCGCCCGTTTTTATGTAATTTTAATTGACATCATAGTGATTTTCAGAATAAAACGCATTCAAATTTGAAAATTATTTTTATATTTCAGCCATGAATTTGTTTATTAAAAAAATTATGGCTTCTCAGCATCCCAACAACAGTTTTACTGCTTTAATCAAAGCATGCAAATATAAAGGCAATTCTAAATATATAAAATTCTTGTAGTTTGTCATTTATGATATTATTTTTTTATACTGGAAAAAAACATTTTTTTCCAAGTTCTTTGAAATAAGTATTAAATCACGGAGTCATATAAAACTTGATGCATTGAATGGAAAAAAACAAGAGAAAAAAGTTTTTTTGCCGCGATCGGGATTTTAACAACCTTGGGATCAAAGAAAATGATCAATTTACAGAAAAACCACACCCTGTGCAGATTGACACACAAATCTTTACTGTCGGCCAAAAAATGAAATAACGAACTATTTATGTACAATGTACATATGTACACTGTTGACATTTGTCATATGAGAAATGTCATTATTGTTATATGTACATATGTATAGTGTTGACATTTGTCACAATAGCCCTGACATAGGCTCTGAAGGAAATTATTTTCGTTGAGTTAATGTATATAAAAACAAAATGTATTTCTCAAACATAATGCAGTACATCTGTTTAAATTTATTAAATGAGTGAAATATTTGACGTTCAAAATACCCTTTTCATGATTCTCGGTAACCACAAAGTTCTGTGAGGGAAACCACTAACAACTAAAAATATTTGTCGGCTTGACATATTTATTTTTGATTAATTACACGTCAAATAAATTTAAATTAAACAAGGCTGTGAGAAATATCTACATAGAATTATTGCAAACGTCCACGTTAGATATTCTAATAGGTTCAAATCGATACCAAGATAAATATTTTGGTGATATGTATTTCATAAAATGTTTCTTTGAATAATATTAACGATTATCTTGCCTAACACTAACTTTTGCGGTTTCGAAGTCAAAGAACGCTGGTTCAGAACTCGCGGGCTTTTATATATTATGCCATAGACAAATAAAATAAATTAATAATAATAAAAATGTATTGACCGCAAAGTTCATCGCGAAAGAAACACTCAGTGTCGCCTGGTTAAAAACCACCATTACAGATTTGGTAGGCGGGTATGGATACCGCCACCCAGGGAACCATTCATTGGATAACCAACACCGCTGCATTGTATTGAATCCCCTTATTTTTTTAGTCTAAACATTGTTCGCCAATAAATAGACCGAATTTAAATAGAATACTATATACGCAATTCATTTCACTCCATTCGCTGTAACAACCCACGTTTATTGGGGATGCGATAGTCACACAGACTCCGAGCAGTTGAGACTCTTGTGAGGTATTATTTTGTTTAATTGTAGGAATAATACAATAGTAGTAAAACATTCTTAAAGCGGTAATGAACTTCAGAAACATTTAACAAAAGCTGAAATCTTATGGCAATAAAACTCAATTGTAGGCTAATAAAGAGCTTTGTAAATACTCCAAGCTGTTTAAATATGCATTCTTAAGGCAAGTACCTTATAGGTACCGGGAAGTAATAAAGTAAAATAAATGTCTTCATCGCCTTCCTCGAGGATTAAGGGTGCGAAATGTACGCGGACATTGTGCCGAAGCCCGCCTCTTCCCGCTTCCCGCTTCCCGCTTCCCGCTTCCTCCCCAGAAGTTGACCTTCCGGAGAAGCCGGATGTCGGAGGAAGTTAACAAAAAGTATTAACTAAAAACTGTCACTCTCCGGTGATCTATTGTACCCGAGAATTCGAGGTTCAAACACTGCGTTAAGTCAAAAGTGAAAAAGATTCACCGAGGACTTCGTAATCGATTCTGATACCTTCAAGTTGCATATTCACGTTCGTGACATTCTAAATTCTTAAAGATACTAAAATAAGCTGACAGTTTTATAGACATAAACTGTACGTTTAGATATTTAAAAAGAAAAATATTTTTTAAACAACATTTATTGTATAACCAACACCCCTGACATAGGTCACCCCAAGTGATTTGCTACGTTTGGTGACTGAGCAGGGGCGCCCAGGTTCATGGGGTTTGACTAGTTCTTGGCGGCCCTGCGTTTGCCCACCTACTGCGTGGCGTGTCCGGTCAGGAGAGAATGGTTGAGGGAAACCGTTTAACCTCTTCAGCAGGACTCTCTCTCGACCCATAGCGTTGCACCGTAGTGGGAGTGGGAGCGTTGCACTCCTCATACCTTTTTCCTTCCCATAACTTTCGGACCTTCCTTTCTCTAAAAGAGACCCCCGACACAGCATTCTTAAAGATGACACAAGACTTCCTGTGTGGTGTGAGTTAATGTAAAAAAAACAGTTTTAATGAGATACGCCAGGCTCACGAAATTGAAAATTAGGTACAAGCATTTATCCAAGCATTATTATAACATGATTTAATTTTCCTAAAAAAAATAATTTTATTATTTATTATTAAAATGAAAGATAAGTTAACTTAAAAAAAATAATTTATTTATTGAAATTGTGAAGCGGATATACAAATTAACACTATGTTACATAAAATTTAATAACCCGGTTAGTAGAAGATATTCTTGGGTTTAACTGTGGAGCTAATCTGTTAATAATTTTAATATCAAATTTTAATCTATTTACAAAACATGTGTGTAAGATTAATTTTGGTTCTTTTGATTTATAAAATATGCATTGCCAACACCAGTTGCCAATAATTTTTATGTTTTCATTCTTAAGTATATGTATCTCTTATATTATCATCGTTTTAATATAATTTGGTAAACAAACATCAACTAACTTTATGTTTTTTTTTTTTTTTTTAATTTTTTCTCAAAATATTGAGTTAATTTATCTTAATTTTTCCAGTCCTAAAACTGGATTCCTAGTTAATGTATAAATTTATAGATCCTGTACTGAATGAAATAAATAAATTTAAAAAAAAAATACTTGAAAATAGTAGGCATGGTTTCATAACATTATACAGGACGTCAAGGGACGTACTTAACTTAATTTAACCAGTGTATTTGGAGTTAAAAATGTAAATGATATTTTGGTCGATCCTAGGGGTTTGGGCGGTTAAGTTACCAGAAAGTGGTGTGGTTACACATATGGGAGATTTTTTTTTCAAATCATTATTCGAAAATAAATGAAAAATAAAAAAATAATCTCAAAATTTCATCTGAGACCGAAATTTTCTCATAAATATTTTACTCAAAATATAGTCAAGAATCACTGGTTAAGTACGTCCCTTGATTTTTTAAATAAATTAATTCTTGTCTTGCCTTTATTTTCCTTTTGTGCGACGGAGAGCGCCGATTCTGTTAACATTGAATAAAAATCCAACAACCATTTAAATAGAAAAAAAATCAAAGAAACCCATACAACGCATACCTTATAGTTCTTCCACCAAGGGTTCAAAGAAAATTTATCCGACGACAAACTGCTTGGTACATTATTTTATTTTTTTCTCGGCCATGCTGAAATCTACATCTACTGGCAAAAACAGGTCTGTAAAGCCATAAGTGCCACACGCACCCTTATGAAACGCCGAAACGTGATGAGGCATAAGGGCTGGAATTAATGACAAAGGAGGTTTAGCCCGAAATACTGACAACCAAATAAGTAACGGATTCTGGAAGAAATGCAATGAGTGAGATACTGCTTGATTGATGCGGATTTAATAATAAACAACTAAACAATACTTGTGCCTATTTTATCGTTTTAGTCTTATAATGTACCTATGTTGATTTTAAAATAGTATTTTTATCGTTTTTCAGTATCATGAATTTCATATAGTTCAGCTTAGTATCCACTTTCAAAACCATAATTGAAAACGTCAAATTCATTTATTACAAAAGAAACCGAAAATAATGACATACGTCTACAGTTCATATGTATTGTAAGTCATTATCGTCCTACTATGAGTTTCGTAACTCATCGAGATTGCTCTAGCAAGAAATAAAAATATATACGTATATATATTGCAAATTGAAAATCGAATAATGTGATCTCTTTTGATTGGATGCCCCTGATACATAATGCATGTAAGTTTTTCTCGTCTTACAATGAGTTTTGTAACTCATCGGGATTGATCTAGCAAGAAAAAAAAGATTTGTTGCAAATGGAATTATTTGATCTCTATTGATTGAATGCCACTGCTTCCATCAGGCATGTGAAAGTTAATGGTAATTAAAATGTAACCTAGATTCTACTATTTTCATTTTTCAGATGTCAAATAAAACATATTATGTGTGAAGAAGTTGGGTTGGCAAATTCAATAGACATTAATTGCAATAATAGTGTAGTCTAGCATTTGACATTTCAAAAGACATCACTTCTTCAGCGGACAGTATTTTTGTAAGTTTGGCATCGAACCAGGCGAAAACAAAGTGAAAAAATGGTCTACCCAGCTCTAGTTTAATTTTCCGCGTGCCAAACTTGCAAGCCAAGTTTCGGAACCGCTCACGGACTTCTTTTTGAGTTTCGGCTTACTCAACGCCCTCGTTCATGTCAAATTAGACTTAACTGTGAGTTAAACCGAAGGTTAAACTGTATCTCTCATACGTATTATGTTATATAAACAAAATAGAGCGAAGATTGATTTCAAACCTGTGCCAAGCAAATGGGGTTTCGAGCATTGTTTTTGTTATTAAATTATTGTTTCTTTACATGTATTTTTTTACGTAAGAAATTTTAAGTTCACTTAAACAAGCCTGTGTAGAGGTTAATAATTTTACAAAATAATAAAGAAAACTCAAAGATTATATATTGAGAGAAAAATACTGTTACATTAATGTTTCCACGAATTGGGTACCTATTAAGCTAATTCCATTCAGTTTATTACAGTATAATGCAGTAAATATGTAGAGTGACCATGGTATACATTGACTGTACAATTTTTTTTTATTAAAATTATATTGTAAAAAATTACAACAAACTATTATTTTCAAATGGACCAGAGCGAATATAAAAAAGAATTACTTTATAAACGGACAAGGACGAATTAATAAATTAATGAGTAAAACCTCCGATTGTAATATTTAATCACTTAAGACAATATTAGCGGTTCTCAAACTAAAATTTTAAACAGAAAAAGATTCGGTCGTATATTGGAAATGTTTTAAGGCGATGCACTACGTCGTGTAATATTTTATATTGAGCCGCTATCAATAACAACCCTTGCGTAGATGGCGATAAGGTTTAAATTCCCGCTTAACACCATCCGCCTGTTTTGATTTATGCAAGAAAAGAACATGGCCAAAAAGTGCCTTTTATTTTATTTTGTGGATGTTCAGGCATAAATATTTAATTTTTTTCGATCATTTTATGAATAACTTAATTTGCCACATAATACAATAAAATCATAACCGAAAATGGGTTCGTAAGTAGGAGATTTTGAACTTTAAAGCAGTTTTCATAGGCTTTTACTTTTAATTTTTTTCTGGACTTATAAAAAGACTAATCTAAAAAATACTCGATTATTTTAAAGGCCAAGATGTATTCTACTCGCAGTATTTAATTAAAGCATCTGAAACATTTCTAGGCGACAAAACTTTCAAAACAAAACACATGATTTTGCATTACTACGTATGGCATCGCCTTAAATCGAAAAAAAAAACAAAAATTTCATCTGAGATCATTTCCTAAATGCGACCGAATCTTTTTCTGATTTTTCTGTTTAAAATTTTCAATTGAGAGGCGCTAATATTATCCACAATGTAGAAATAAGTATAATCATATGTTTTATTAACAAAATATCAGTTGTTTTCTCGGATGTGGGTCCTTGAAGTGGGTAAATGTAGAAAAATTGAATTGGGAAATCACTAGGGTTACACTAAATAATAAAGCTAAAACCATTATTCCACCATGGTTATCATATTGAGTCTTACTTTGATTCCGAAATGAGGTACAAATACACTTTACATTATTATGATAGTATAAATGTTCGTAAATTAGCCGATTATCACAGTAGTGAAAGAGCGGATAGCTCTCTAATTATGAACCTGGAGATTGGAATATTTTATAAAGGGCCGTTTTAACCTCCTTCTTGAGAAGACTTATCACGAGTAAACAAGCACTACCTCTGTTTAATTTTATCTCAGGGTTATTATAACACACACATTTTAAAGTTGATGGTGCGTGAAGTGAAATATTCCCGTGTAAAATTATCCACGGCCAATAGACTAAACTTTGATTTAATTTTAAATTTTTTAACTGATTGTGTGAATTCAGACAAGCGGTAATGGAGTTTACAGTCAGAAAATAATTTTATTTTTTTTAATAAATAACTCTAAAGTTGAAATTTTTAATTATTGACAAATTTCGTGATTTTTAAAGTTTACCGAGAGTGTTCATTTAACAGGTAAATTTCTGGTCGAATGTGATTAAAAATTGACAATGATTGTTTTTAAAATGCAAACATTCGAAAAAAACTTTCAGTTTCACAAATCCAACAATTATAATACCCTTTAGTTTTTATTTATTGACATATTCCACGCCCATGCGGGCTTTTAAAAACATTTAATAAATATAATAGTGTAGTGTAGCAGTAATTAGGAAATAAAAATATGCTATTCGTCATATGGAAATGAAATGTAGAAGAATATTATTATGTGTAGCTTAGTTAATAATATTATTCAGGTATGTTGCCATAGTCTTCTTGTAACTATATACCGTGCAATTGAACATATCTACAATTTCTGCGAAATTATTGCCAACTGTTTATAATCAAGGTAAGTATGACTATGTTGAAGGTGATTAGACTCAATAAATCAGGGCGGTCTACAATTCTATTAAAAATTTTAAAAGTTAAATTCAATTCGGAAACCCGTCATCAATCAGAAAGTTTTGATAATTTCAATTCTTTTATCAAATGGTTGTAATTTATAGTTTCTATTGGAAGACCGAATTTAAAGTTAACATATCTTATAAATTTATGCTGATTTTTTTCAATGGAATCAGAGTGGATTTCAAAGTGAGTTGACCAGATAGAAGAATTATATTCGACTTGACTTAAAAACTAAAGAAGAATATAAGATTTTTAATGTTGATAAGTTTTTAAGGTCTCTGCCATTTAGGAAAATGAACCCAAGCATTTTAAATCATTTATTTGTTGTTGTACTGATGTTGGAATGAAATTTAAATTTGGAATCAAAAATGATGCCAAGATCATTAATTAAATTTACAGAGATGAGAGTAGCATTGTTAATTTTATATTGAATGTTGAATCGTTGATGTATTCTAAAAAATCTTACTATGTGGCATTTACTAATGTTTAAATAAATTTTGCACCAATTTTATTTGAATGTGAATAAAATCATTTATTGTCTTTTATTAGTTGAAAAAGCTTTAGATCGTCGGCAAAAAGCCTCATGAACATTAGTATCAAATTCAGTAACGACATCATTAATAAACGGTAAAAAAGTATTCGATCTAAATTTTACGGGTCTACGCTAGATGCACAATAATTTAGTACAACCAATCACTTAAAACAAAGACATACTTAAAAATACCATTGGCCTTTTTATTTTTTTTATTTTAAAACCAACCATGTATTTTTATGATCTGCCAGTTTTACGTGTCATATCCCTTACTATCGATTTAAATACCCTATAACTCCCAAGGAATAATGCCCTTCAAAAGGTTGTTTACTGTCTCCCACTGTTAGCATATTCAAATTTCGCGCTCCTTTTTATTTAAGGTAGTGAGGTACGTATGTAGGAGGATTTCGGATCCTTTGGCTGAGTCGGGGACAAAATTCCGAGCCACAGCAAATTCACCCTTGTGTACTTTGCGAAGTTTGGTGGCCGGAGATACTAAAGACAAACAACGCCGTGTGTTACTTTCCTATAAATCCCATTCAACTTGCTTCAGCACAAAAATTGAATTCGCATAGGAAATTAATAAATCAAGAATGTGAGTGAGTTTAATTTCTTTGGCAGCTAAAAATAAAGACGCCGTTTAAAAAATATTACAGTTTCTAACCACTGGAGCTTATTTGATCATATTTTTACCAATTTGCAAAACCCCCGAGCTTTCGCTAGTCAAAATGTAATTCATTTGAAAAGATTTTTTTTTAGGATTTAAAAGACTCGATCTATTGAGAAGCATGTACAAAAAATGTTATTAACAAATTCCCATAGATGGGATTTTGTTTATAAATATTTTGTCTACTATTCAGAATCCCTTGGTATGGTATCAGTATCCGACGGTTGCAATTGTTTGCTTCAAGACAAAGATTTTCCGTGTTTTCTTGTCCTTTATACTCTGCAATCTTTCCATAATGAAATAAAATAATGAAAGAAAAATAATGTATATCGTTATTTTTGTAAATGCTTGCAAAGGCGCTTTGCCGAGGAAGACTAAAGCTTCAAAACACAATGTGGTAAAATTGCTTTTTGCTAATGTTGACCGTTGATATTTGCTCCAATTATAAAAAAATACGTTTCCAAATTTCTAAAACAAAGGTGAAAATATTGCGAAGATGCAAGGAGAAAAAAAAAACACGAAAGCACGGCGCGTTGTGGACACGTCTCTACTGTTTACCTCACGTGAAAAACATTGTCGTTTTAATTTTTTGTTTCAAAATCATTATTCCTCCTAATATCTCCAGTTAAGTATTTATTTGAAGAAATGTGGAAAAGGGTACTCTTCGAAGTAAAGACAAAGCTTTCAATTTACTGTAGTTCAATGGGTAGAATTTTTCCTTATTTGAAGCGCTTTCCAAATGATAAAATACTTCTGTATATAAACATAGCTAACGGGTAGAAGTAGCGGTCCTTTTTGTTCGTCCCTAAAAGCGGTGATAGCCGACTTGTGATTGTTTAGTTGTTAGTTTGGTTGGATTCAGAGTGTAATTGAACCGATTGATTAATCACCTTGCAGAGCCCTGCGAGAAGACGTTTTGCCGCTGGGGCGCTCTGTGCGTGATAGGGTTGGATGGGCGGGCTCGCTGCCAGTGTCCGGCGGACTGCGGCTCCGCTGGTAGCAGCGCGGCGGGCTCGGCCTCCGGGGGCCAAGGGGGACCCGTGTGCGCCACAGACGCCCGCACCTACCGATCGCACTGCGACCTGCGCCGGGACGCCTGTGAGCGACGCCTTAATATCAGGGTTCTTCATGAAGGGGAATGTGGTATGTATTCACGCACCAACGTAGTCACAAGTTGAATACCTCTTTAGTTTTTCCCAACATCGAGATTTAAATCTCATTTCCAGTATTGTCACATCCAATCTCCTTAGTATCAAGCCATGTTATGACTAGCGTAATCATATATGAACAACAACAATGTTATTATCATTATACAACTTAGCCTTCCACATGATAACATAATTTTAGAATTTTTGCACCATATAATAGTAATAATACACTCATCTTTTTTTCATGTTGCATCTCATCAATTCAGTAGTTTTTGAAACAAAAGATCACTCTTTCAAAATTATACTTACTTATGAAGTTCATAAACTCATGGGTACTACCGGTACTAACGGGTGTTCATAAAACATTTTTCAATTTCAAGTATGTAAGTATTTAATTTATTGGGGAATACTGTTTTACTAACTTTACAACATTCACATGCCCAAAGCCAGAACAAAGCGGAAAACATCAAAAGGCAATTCAACTCAACTAATACAATCAAATACATACAAACAAGAAGTTAGGGAGAATCAACAAACTTTTCCTGAAGGTACACAATCTCCCTTGTAAAACAAATAAAACAAACTAAATAGTTTGGCCGGGATTAAGATGATCAGGCACTTTTTCATATTATGAACAAATGGCGGAATCACAGCCCCGTGGTCTAACACCCTAACAGTTCTCTACCGTTCCATTACACGTAAACTACACACATGAATAGTAGAATAGAAGGATCACATCTGATGCCTGATGCCCCTCGCTATGGAATTATACTATTACACAGGGACGAGTTGGTCCCAAAGCTCGTCAAATTTTATATTGCGGGTTGGGGGAGATTGCGGGTTCAAGTACTAAAAATATAATTAGAATCTGTTTATTCTAGCCTAAATAATAATATTACACGTTTATTGTAAATTGTTTATACATTTTTTACAACGTGAAATTTTCCGGACATTGAGTTTGGCTCTTTCACTTTATAACTTTTAAAACCAAATATTTCATGTAACATGTCATTTCTACCAGGAAATGTTTTAGCATCATCAATACTTGCTTTCAAACGGGCCGAAGAATGTACTTGAGCTGCTCCCAAGCAGAAAATAAATAATTAAGCAGTCAAAAGGGCAAACTAAAGTGTGAAACCATTTGTGACTATGATGGTGTACACTTACCTTGCCATAAATGTTCTAAAAAGTATTTAATAACTTACTTGTTGGTTGGGAGCGGCTTCTCGTACGTTGTGTCGCCCCTTATAGAGGCAACTAATAATATTTCGGATTTGATAATTAATTTTTATCATTAGATGGGATTAAAAATAAATCATTTAATGTTAGTGATTGATTCCAGTCTAGAACTACTGTGAAGTGTATAAACATGTAAAACATATCACTACAGTAGTGTTAATAGTTTGGTACTTAGGCATAGTTTAGTTGCACGTAATAATATTTGATAATCTAAATAATATAAATCATTTCTATGTTTTCAGAAAAAATCACAGAATTATTTTTTATTAAATAAATATGATAAATCCGTTGGTTAGGAATTATAAAACCCTTTGAAAGGCTCATAGGTAACAGTATTACGGTGAAAATGAACTGATAATTATTGCAAATTATCGAATAACTGATTTAACGCCTGAAAGTGATTGAAGTAAATCGACGGCCTTCCAAGATGTACATATAAGATGAGGAAAGATCCCGAATTCTGCTTTGGAATGTATTTCCCTAAAATCTACTCATGGGTATGTCTCAATTAATCTACATCACGGAGAAAGAGGGGGTGCAAGAGGGGAGGGATGGGGCACGCCCCCTTTGGGATGATACACAGCCTCCGGCAAAGGTGATTGATGCCTTATCACCCCTAACATCACTTTAATATCACCCTAAATGCCGTATTATGAACCACGTGTGATTGCGAACACAAATATAATATAATATGTAAATTACCAAGAGCCCTAAAATAAACTCGAATTTGAAAGTGAACATAACATTTAAAACGTTTTATCACGATCGCGTGCGATACGACAAACACATATTACAATATTGTAAAATGCCGGATGATTTTTATCTGTGTTATAAGAAAAAACAACTTAGATATTATTATAATCTAATTAAAAAAAAACAAACCAATCTTTTCACATATGAAAAGAACGGGTTTCATTCATGGGGTAGTAGGTAAACCACTTTGAATTTCACACAATACCACAACCTTGTTATTAGAAGTTCAACCTGTTTTCTGTTTGTGAGCACATTTTAGTAGGTCTTCAACAAAATTTTAATTCTGTTAGCTTTTCCAGGTAGCATGGAGCACGAGTATGGGTGATATTTTATCAAAATAGATTTATCAAAGGATCCGACATCAATGATGTAAATTTATTTTATTATTTTTGCTTCGCATTACGCCATTCAATAAAACGTTTAAATATCTTAATAATAATAATAATAATTGGATGACTTGTATAGCGCCGTTTTTGTGCAAAATTACCTCAAGGGCGCTGTACAAATTTATAATAATTTCTACAGTGATCTATGTTATTACTAACTATTTATGGAGATAATATACAGTACAATACTTACCTGGTAGGTCACTTGAGATTACACTTAATTAAAATTATCTAATTGTTTATTAGCGAAATTTAGATAAAGGATTTAGGACATAATTAGACAATTGGATATAACTAGACTTTCTCTCAGGAATGGTATATTTAATTTAAGGGTATGACAGCTTAAAAAGGTAAGTTTTTAGTTTAGACCTGAATTCTGTTGGACTTGTTATGGATCTTAGTTTAGAAGGGAGTTTATTCCCAGCCTTCGGCCCAGATACTCCAAAAGCGCTATCACCAAACTTAGTATTTGGTTTGCGCTTAGGTTCTATCAGTCTGCCTACAGCTGATGAGGTTGCTGATCTAAGAGTTGACTGCCCCAGACCAGTGTTTTTCGAGACGCATAGTTCAGAGATGTAAGGTGGGGCCATTTCATGGATGGATTTAAACACCATCCAGCACAGTTTTTACTGGATTCTTTCAGAGCACTTGAGCCAGTGAAGGTAACGAAGGTATTCTGAAATGTGCAAATATATTGAAACCCCGGTTATGAGCCGTGCTGCTGCATTAAACACTGATTGAAGTTTGTCAATTTGATATTTTGGAAGGCTGGCATAAATGCCGTTGCAGTAATCGAGACGTGAGACTACGTAAGTAATATTTACCAAGAGGATGGCTTTAATTTCAGGTTGACTGAAGATTTTTTCTCTTAAGATATTTACATACAATCTTTTCTGAATATTAAACAAAAAACTTTATGAACCACCGTCTTAAAACTTTTCTTGGGGATATTCATAGCAGAAAATGTTGCAGTTTTTAGTAAGAAAAGGCAAGATAGGAAGCTCTGGGAAGGAAAACGGTATTAGGACAAAATAATCTATCCTTTCTACTGCTTTGAGTGATGAGCGAGTCTGGCAGGAGAGGTCAAATGGCCTCTCAAACGGTATCTCTGCCAATCCGACCCGTTAGTCAGTTGGTGGGGAGATGCATCCGTCCGCCCAGCCACAACCTGGTCAAACCTCACCCCATAAACCCGGGCACCCCTGGAAAGAGTGTAAAGTCACCAAACATAGCATGGTGTTGGCAAGACTCTATTCGGATACCTGGAAGATAGGGTTAACTTCATGAGAGAATGAAGAATTATTCTAATCCTAAGTAGAGTGTTAAAAAAATGTAAAAAAATATTTAACAAATAATATTTATTTTTTATTTTTATGTGACACCTCACAAGAGTGTCTCTGCCTGTGAAGTGTACAGACAGGGGAACTATGTCACCACCCGGTTGGGCGGCGTTGTGAGGCGGAATAAGGTAGGGGCTGTAGGAAGGGATTTGTTAATGTGGGCCTTGAAGAGGCTCGGATTATAGGAGGAAGGAAAAACAGATGCTGGTAGCTCGTTCCACATACGAGCCGACTTACACAAAAACGAGTCGTAAAAACGGCCCGTTCTCATGAAGCCAACGTCAACCGTGAACGGGTGTTCAGTTCGTGTCCGTCGAGTTTCGCGCACGTGCACCGGTGCATCAGGAATCAATGCTGCTAGCTCCTTGGAGCAGGCTCCATTGAAATACCTGTTGAACAGACATTGCGTCTATGCATTAGAGAAGGCAATCGGTCTGTTAACAACGGATTTTCAATCAGACGGATCGCTCTCCTTTGCACAGATTCAAGCAGGCTTATTAAGTATTTTGGGGCACCAGCCCAAAGGTGGCTCCCAAATTCAATATTTGGGCGGACTTGAGACTTGTACAGGGTCAGCAGTTGGTCACTGTTGAAGAATCTTCTAGCCCTGTACAAGACGCCCAACTTCTTGGAGGCCTGATTTACTCGGGCTTCTTTGGATCCCCGATACTTGAGCCGGTCTGATATAGTAACTCCAAGCAATATAAGATTCTTTAGACAAATGTACGGTAAATTACATGTAGTCAGGGGCTTCAAACTGTCGCCAGTGTAATTCAATAATATGTATAACTTTACAACCCCGTCATATTTAACGGTGCCTTGAGAGAGTGTGTGGATGGCATTACCGTGAATAGCCAAGTGATCAATAATATTTATTATGCTGATGAAACATTGCTACTAAAAATGTACGCGGCATCGAATCGCTAGCACAAGGGGGACAATATAACAGTGCAAAATGCTACTAAAATCACTAATTAATCAAATTACCCTTTACACGTTGAATTCAATCCCACACGAAATAAGTACCACAAAAAAATACATCAAACTCGAAAATTAAAGAAAAAAAACAAACTAGAGTTAAATCATCCAGAATGTTACGTGAAATGGTTCTGTTAAGTAACGCGAAATGAAGGGTGTAGAATTTTTTACCAGCCTCTTCCCAATATCATTTTCCTATCCACTTAATTGTGGATGCCATAGATCCCAAAGGCTATTAGAAATCTTAAGCTTATTCATTAAAATTCAAGGAAATTAAATTGGACTTCTAAAAAATACACGTCATCTAAAAGACAAATCACCAGTCCATTGCTTCAATCTATATAAACAGATAAAATGAAAATGATATTATATCGTTAATTTTAGTTTGTTTTTTTTTTAAATGTCATTTGGTAATATTAGCACTTTATTATCTGTTAAAGAAACAAAATGCTCAAACTATTAGCTACTTCTATCCTTGGAATGAAAACAATAATCAATAGCATTTAAAATCTACGAATTCTTTTATCATTTTCCGGTCGTAGTGTTTCTCTTTTTATTGCTAATAAAATGTTAGGTGTAATGGTTTTTACGCTTTTATAGGCGACACCGGCAGACTTCCAACGATATAAAAACTGGAAAATTCATTCAGACCTTAATCTGGGAAAACTAAAATAAAAATGTTTTTATGCAATACATAACACCTTTTTATGTTTCTCATCATTTTTATCATGGCTCTGATTTAAGGTTAGGATCTTTATTTTACTATGAAAGAAAACTCAGCCACCGCCCTGAGTACCTTTTGACAATAATAACACAGGACGTGGCACGATAACGGAATTATTTACTGAAAAAATATTACTGTCCCGGGTGTAAAACGAGGGTGCAAAGATTTTTTTAACTGAACCTCAAAGTACTTATTAAAGCTTTAGCAAAATTTTCATATGACAACTCTTGAAAATAAAATTAATATTTCCCAATGAAAATATGAACAGAAAAAGATTCAGAAAATAAATAGGATTTTGTAATCCACTGGTAAAATGCAAAAATACACATATTTTAACCTGAATACCATACAGGTATCTCAAAGCTAGAATCCAGTGGGTGAATCCCATACTCTTAGGGAAGTTAAACACACACTTAAACGTAATCTAAACACGTACCCTGGTGGCGGACACTGTCCAAAACGTTAGATAACAAAAGAGGAAGCACAACCCTACAAAATTAATCGGAATAAGTTGTAAAGGAAGTTATTAATATTGCATTTTTCATTTTAAGCAAAGTTCGCTTTCTGAATTATGGTTTTTAACTCCAATCAGAATGTTATTCTGCAGTTTTATTTTTGTAGTTATCTTAAATTGTATACACGCAATCAATGCACCAAAGTCCAATCTGGTACCCACGACCTTTGGGATTAAATAGAAAATTTTTACTTTCCTTCCAAGGTGTTAACATTAATCGTGCAACCGATTTCCCCAATAATGTAAAAGCAAATGCTTTTATATGGTAATAGAAACCTGCTTTATTCTTACCTTGAGAAATCTTTAGCAAAACCTTCCCCCTAAAACTCCATCACAGCCGACTTTCATCTTCGAGTTATTTTTTCTAAGCCCAACGCTACCGAATCGGAAACATTTTTTCGACACCCACATCCCGAAACTCATCCATTTTTACTCTTCTGGGCTCATATTAAGCTCCCGAGTCGAGGATATATTAAAAAGCCAAAGCAAACATAACGAGGACGTGACAGATGGGGCAATACATTCTGAATTAGTGATTTGTATGACATTACTCCGCTCAATGGCTCGCTCGGGCCCAAAAACAAGGCCTCAGTCCCCGCTAAATCAATACATTAACTCCTTGAGGTACGAACTTTTTTTTCTTATTTTTTACCTTTTTTTTTTTTTAATCAATTGATGTAACTTATAATAACGAGGAAAAAATATTTAAAAAAAAATTGGACTGAAGGCTTTTCAGGAATGAGGTGGTCAAAATTTTATACCACAGTACACATGGGAAAAAAATATTAGGTTCAAATCAAAAGTTTATTAGAAATAAAAAAAGGCCATTTTATATGACTAATTGTGGAAATTTTCAAAACAGTTTTTATCTTTTTTTACACAAAGGGGTACTTTGCAAACACAACATATCCAGTTGGAACGTATGGGCCTGTCTTTTGTACTACAATTCGCACAACGACGTGAAGTAGTATGTTCTGGCCGGTGGGCGCTATTTTTCAGACGTATTTCAGGGTCCACGTAAGGCTTATGTCTCTTAATTTCCACCACCTCCGATGTGGACCCACGCTTTTTGGTGCATTTCAGCTCCTCTTCAGCCAAAAGTCCTCTGTAAACTTGCCTCCTGAAATCTTTGAGCCTCAATGGATTGTCTTTGTCAGCCTTACCCAACTTGCAGAGCTCTGTGTAAACTATGTAAGAATTTACAATTGTTGCATCTAAAAAGTGGAAAAATAAACGATGCCACCATTTTTTAGACTTTCTGTTTATCGAGTAAACCGCCTTCTTTTGATCAAACTTGTCCACATAATTCATGCAGTTGTTATAATTATTTAGAGCCAACGGACATGGCACCCTTGTGATCTCACCAGTTTTCTCTTTACGGTTGACATGCATGGCATCCTTTGGGTTGTGAAAGTTTGAAAGGAGGTGTACAGCTCTTCTATCTCTCCATTTTATCATGGAAATTCCTGTATCACTCACGTACCAGTCATATTCACCTCTTTTTAGATTTTTATCATCCTTCATCTTAGGCAAATATTTTCTGGTTGATTGGACAGTTCAACATGAGCGAATATTCATATCTTTCAGCTGTTTTTGTAGGGGGTAGCAATTAAAATAATTATCAAAGTAAACTGTGTAGTTACGACCTTGAATAGATTGACAAAAATTTAAGACAACTCTTGGCCCTAAGTTAGACTCAGCGTAGTCACCAATTTTTCCTGTGTATATTTCAAATTTTAAGTTGTATCCATTTTCTGCACACATCATCCAGATCTTATAGCCTCTTTTAATGGGTTTTTTGGGCATGTATTGCTTCAATGTGCTGCGGCCTTTGAATTTGACCATGCTCTCGTCAATTGCCAAAGTAGGTGATGGCTTGTAATTTCGATCAAAGGTGTCTGACAAGCAGTTCAACAAAGGCCTTATTTTATATAATTTATCGAAATTAAGTTGACCTCTAGCAGGCATCAATGAATTGTCGTTGAGATGAAGGTTTGACAACAGCCAGCCAAACCTATGGACTGTCATAAATCTTGAAATATAGGGGTCGTGTAAATCAGGGGACGATGACCAATAGTCTCTATAACTGGGGGATTTTTTAATTCCCATTACTAAATTTAGTGCAATGAATTTTTTAATTTCCTGAACGGTTGTGGGTTGGTGATTTTTCCCGACTTGTTGTGCGTATAGATTGGTCTGGAAGCAGATATTTTCAATCAAACTAGGAGTCAAAAATTTCAGAAAAATTTCCAAAGGTGTGGGATTTTCCATCGTAAGAAAGTCATTATGTAGTCCTGTTTCTTCACGGAATTCACCAGGGAGGGCGGTATTGAACGTACGGCTCCATTTAGGCACGACTATAATCGCAGGTATGACAGGTGTAGATGCAGTTGTGCCTGGAACAGCAGCGGTGGATGACAAAACGGACATTGAGATATTAGGACTATACTGGGCAGATGGAGAAGACGATACTGGTCGGTTACGCGTACGCGAAAGATGAACATCAAAAGTAGATGGTGATTGTGAACCAGAAGGGCTGGATGTGCCTGCTATAGGGTGATCGAGTGTGGTAGATGAAGAAGACGCCGGGATTTGATTCCTCACACAAGATAGAGGCAGTTCATCATCATCATCGTCCGAAGAGGCGCTAACTGTGACATTTGCTAGATGCTCCTCCTGTAGATCCTCTTCCTCATTGTCTGAGCACCCATAACAACTGTCATCATCAGAAGGTATCTCTTCTAAAAGTATTCCTGCGATTTCTTCTTGGCGAAGACCTTTCTTCGGCATGGTGTATCTGTAAAATTATAAAATCAGAATAACCATGTTGTAAGACTAAAAAAATTACCTCAAGTACGGTGGTCGAAAAGCAAAACCACCAAAAAATTTCGATTTTACAAAAAAATACTATATTTATAGACATTTCTTATTGATAATTCAACAAATGAAATACAAGGGCACTAGAATTCATAAGAAATGGACAAAAATTCGAAATACATACCGTTATATTTCACTTTAAAGTCGGAGATCACAAAAAACCACAATTCGCTGGCAATTGTCAAACACATAACCAAACCGTGCAAAGCCACCTATTATCGCTATTGGAAACTAAATAGTAGAGAATCTATGTCTCACATGGCATTTAAAAAACTTGTCAATAGATGGCCGTTTTAGCATAATTATTTATTTTCAAGGTGGCCGAATTTTGAAACCACAGTACTTCAAAGAGTTAAACCTCTGTGGCACCAATTCATATTTCCTGCGATCCTCGGCTCACTGATTTTTTTCATATGCTACTTTAGAGATGAAGGGAATTCGATTTTTAAATTGATGTCCTTGGCATAGTTTAATAAATCACCATTATTATTTAGAACCATCATTCCATAACTTTAATATTATTTTGATCATAACGGTTTATTCAAGTGAGAACTGTCGAAGTAGGAAAATGTTTTCACCCTTAAAAATACATATTTTTGCATTTTCAGTTAAAACATAAGTGTCGACTCTTAACAGTTTTCTGAACACAAGAGTTTGTAGATACCGATGTTTTTAAAAACAGGGGACTGGGAAGGCAAATAAACAGACTCTTGCCGAAATCAAAAAAAATAAATCAAAAAGATATTTCGACAGTTTTTTTTACCATTCTTTATTCATTGGTTTTACTTCATTCCACACGTACTTCAACCAATATACCGATTGAATAGCCCATAATAAACTGTGAAAACGAGGAGTGAAAAAATGGCTCCGAATCGTAGCGAGCCGAGTCCTTTATCCTGTGACAAATAGCCCAATGAGTGAATGTAAATTTCCCCTCGGAATTTGTCGGTTTTGCCTTCCGAAGGCATGCGCGCGCAGCCGGGGATTATTAGGATTGATGCGCCTGAAGGACCAATATCATGATAAGCCCAAGCCATGTTTCAACTAGGCATTGTCAACGATAAAAAGAAAGAATATACGCGCTTTTTCACCGACCTGTTTCATACAAATGAACATAGCACATTTTATTTGGACAGGTTGTTTTGTTTATACATTCGTAATGGAAATAATTCAGACAAGCGGTAAAGTACATGCCTATCAAAAATACTAATTGCGGTAGTGTGTCGTCTGTCTGTAACTTTTCAAAACTGATCGTAATAAATCGATAAAGTAGTAAACCTAATTATAACACAACATTTCAACGAGATTCTTTAGTTTTTACACTATCTACCTATATATTATTATAAATATTTTTTTACGGTGAATAATTTTAATAAAAATTCTGTATTTTATGTGTATTTCTTTGTAAAAATTTCTTCGGGTTAATCTTAATCAGTAAACTCTGTCCGTGATTTTTCTAGGGTTTGTGCCGTTTAGCTAGCTTGTAATTATCAATTTTACAATTATAATATCTTGTGAATTTTCACAGGTCTGAACAAGCATAATATGATTTTTTTTCGCAAAACTATTTTAGTTTTGCCATTTTAAAAATTGCAACTTATTTGTCAAGAATTCGGAGTATCCCGTGATTTTTCAAGGAGCTGTGCAAGTCAATAATGATTTACATGATATTTTGACAAACCATTTTCTTCGTACACAATATGATTGGACAATAACTTTTTTGGCTTATCCATAACACATTCAACTCAAGCGCGCGTCAAGTAGCCATTCACATTTAATTTTGTTGACAGTTGATTTATTTATTGTTGTTTTTTAAGTTTTAAAAAAGTGTTTCCTAAGTTTAAGCACTGATATAATATACTCATTAGATTTTAAATAACTTTTAATTACGAAAATAAAACAAAAACATGTATTAAAGCTCAGGCACGACTCGTCACGTTTCAAAGAATAACTATTATTTACGTTTTAGTGAATTCGTTTCAAAGAATAACTATTAGTTAATTCGTTCCTTGTTTTTAGGGGACGTTGAAAATTTCGATGGCTTTTTGTTTTTTATGGATAGTTTGGATATTTACATTAATGCACCGAGAAGTATTGTATTTCAGGGGTTATCACGTAGCCGCAGAGGTAACAAATATATTTTTTGTATAGGTAGTACAAGTAGAAAAATGAGAATTGCTAATTTATTCAATATGTATCTCATCAAATTATTTGTAATTCCCGATAATGTATTTTAAATCTACTAAAAGTTTAACGAGAGACATTTTAATGCATTTTTGAAAAGTCTGCTATTCAGTTTTAAACCGGATCACCAAGAATTTGAAAAGATTTTTAATTAATTGGAAATATTCATTTTCTCCTTGTAGTTCCGTGTAGACACGACACGCAATTACAAACAGGTAAAAAAGTGACCGATGTTGTTTTGGCGCAAAAATAAGTTTATAAGTTTCTTCCATCTTTTGCCATTTTATCTTATAGAATCAACAGAGTGTGAGTGCTTTTTCTTAGTTTTCTTCATTACAAAGTTAAAGTGCACAAATCTTATTTACACCTTTTTATAAATTAGTTTACGGTATCCACAATGCTACTTTTAGATGATTCGCATTAATATCATAATACAGTTACCACCACTATTATTTAATAAAACTAATCCACGAAACCGGAATCTTAAAACTCATAGCTCTCATCACTTTAATGAGCATTGTAATAATTGTCCCTCATTGGAAAATCTAAGCGTAAAAATTGATCGAAATTAAAAATGGATTGAACATATTAACTTTTTAAATTTAAAAATTAAAAATCTTAGTTAAGTTTTCAATAACATTAGGAATGTTATATCTACGTGGATTTATGCCAATAGCTGTTCGAGTATGGTATTTTCGGATTGAGCAGTGCAAATGAAAATATTCTAAAATAACTAATTATAACCAAAAAAGCCATAATGATAATTTTTCCTAAAGTTCATCTAAAAACTAGCACCGACAAAAGTTCCATTAAGAACTAGCACTTACGAAAGTCTCTGTAAGAACTAGCACTGACGAAAGTTCCTGTAAGAACTAGCACTGACAAATTCTTTAACTATTTTAACATGATGTCAGTAAAACATCTCTATTCTAAATCAATACCCCTTTATATTTATAAATAAAAAGCACAAAAAATAACAACTAACACGTATATTAGAAACACTAGATCTCAGGGCCAAAAATATATCTAAGAAGCAACTACACCTACAACATTTGGGCAAAAAAGCTTCCTTTATTTACTATGGTACTAAACTCAACAGAAAAATCCCACTCACATTAAAAAATCACAACAATATTATAACATCTAAGTCTAAAGCTGGTTCAAAACATTTGGAAATAAGAAATAGAAAATATAACGACACCAAATTCAGATTGAAACCGAAAAAACATAACTGAATCAAATAACAGGACAAAAAAAACGCTTTTAAATTTATTTATGATTACTGATAATTCATGCTTCTAAATTTTGATACTTTGTAAATTAAATCCTCAGCACGGGATATCCCAGCGAGAATATTATTATTTCTATTTATATTAAAAGTAAAAATATTTATTTATTGTTTTTGAAAAAGCTGAAAGAGTTTGATTTAAAACTTATTTTGATACAGGCTGACATTTATAACGAGCGTAATTTTTATGAATTTAAAAAATGGTGGAAATCGAATAATCTTATTTATATTGAAACAGCATTTAAATCGACCACTTACGCATACGCAGATGTGATGCAAAAACTTGTTACTTTATACTTTTCTTTGAGTTGTTGTACTTTTACATTTTATACTTTTCTTTGAGTTGTTGAACTCTTACATTTTATGCTTGTTACTTAATAATGTTGTTTGAGTTTTTGTACTCTTCCTATTCTTACTTTTGTTGATTGCACACGTTGTGCCGTATATATGAAAAAATATATAAAAAAAGTACTGAAAAATATTTTTTATATAAGGTGGGACACAAAAAGTTTTCATGTAGGTATATGAAAAGTCAACAATTGATTGTTTATTAACGTGTAATATTTAGTTCGTAATTGTTATCTAAACCCAATTAAAACTTTGTAAACTGATACGTTTGGTTTTGGGTCTGGAATAGATTGGAAATTGATCAAAATTCCCGCTGTAGTATCGATTAGCTTCAATAAAATATTCCATGTGTATCAACACCTTTAGTTAACATCGTATAGCCGTGACAACCGCCAGAATACATCGAGCCCCTCGTGTGTTTATGCAAACATGAAAACTGAAAGTGTACTGAAACCATTGAGTCTTGGATGCATAAGATTGTCTCTAACAGCAATGTTCTGGTGCTTGTAACGATATTACATGTGTTGTACCAGAGATTGAAAATTCTTGTAGGTACTCCTAACCATCCCCAAGGAACCCGGAAGACGATAGATGTTCCTAAATTATTAGGAATCTAAAGGTTCACTGCCTCCGTATACTTAAATCTCTTGCACGGGATCACAATATAAAAAAATGTTGAGTCTAAGCAAATTTTTAAGAGATTAGTTTTCTTGCTAATTAGAGCCCACGACAGAGACGTAAAAATAATATGCTATATCCAAATTTTCAAAAGTTTTTTATTGCATCTAGCATTGTGGTCAACTGGTCAAATAATTAGTTAGTTAATTAGTAGATTAATTAATAACCTTACATTAAATTCTTATTTACCTTCAACTGGCTTAGTTCCTTAATTAAAATTACATTGATTTCATAATACATCTACCTACTTACATAATATTTGTCAATAGTTTCCGCACTTCGGAATGAGGATTATACATTGTTTCGTTCCTTCTCATATTTTTAAAATTCACGTGCTTGCTTCCCCAGATTGAAAATTTGGTGGTCTAAAAGTCGGAACTTTATATCTCATATTTTTTGGCTGTCCCTTCCTAAAGAAATATTCCCTCGTCTAGCAAGCCTTACCTGAAATTGCCTCCCCTCATTCAAAATCTCATATCTTTTAAGTCTGAATTCGACTCCAGTCCTCCAAATAATTTTTAAATTTGCCCATTTAAACAAAAACCATATATGAATTCACCTTCCCTCTCTCCATAACTTGAAATTATGTTCTAGAAACCTGGCTTTTACCCTTGAAGGGGAAACAATTGAAAAAAAAATCAGTGGAAAGGAAAAATTCAAATATTGCTCTTTTGGTAGGGATCCTCCGGTGTATTTTGTGCCGATGGTTAAAACCTTTTTGTTTTATTTATCGACTAAAACGTTGTTTGTTGGTCTTTCCACTAACTTCAATATTTCATATTTTGGTGACAATAAAGTTAAGTATACTTTCATGTTTTGTTGGCAAAGCAAATGGTTTTCACGATAATAACCGTTTTACTGTTTGTATTTTGTATTACTTATAACAAAGGATCAAACGAATTAAAAATTTTACCGACACAATCCTGAAATTAAAATAAAATGTACTGGTAAATTCTACACAATAATCAATTGTTTTTTTCATAGGTCTCATTTGTTATTCCTACCTCCAATGGTATTTTTTTTAAAAACATTATGTGGTTTACCAAAGGGTGAATTTAGTTGGTAAATACGAAAAGGAGTGATGATTTTTTTTCTGTATTTACGATTGCATTCACAAAAATAATGATAACACGTGTATATCGTGTACCGTTGAACAAAATAATTCAGAGTTTGCAAAACTCGTAAAATTACATTGGTGCTATTGCTTTTATTTTTTTCTGTTAAACCGGCAGTTTCCTCGGGGAATACATTTTTAACATTCTAATAGCTGTTCAGATGTAGGTAATTTTCGAAATCCACTTTTTGCATATACCTAATAACTCTTTCATACCGGGAGCGTTATATTCGCGGCGCTGCGACGGTTAACTTCACCTACGTCGGATATTTATCATCAGAAAGTCGTAAAATTCTGGCACACAAATGTATCATCGTTGACATCAGCCGGTAATATATTTATATGAGTAAGTAACGCAAGGACCTGGAATGTAAGATCTTCTTTGAACCGAATACTTAACTCAGGTATATCCATCTGTGCAGGTACACACGAGTAGAAATATTACTCTCTTGTAAGATTTAGAACTAATACATCCCCAGTTCGTGTGTCATATTTCATTTACTGCAAAACATTTCTTAAAAGTGAGCAAATTGAAAGACTCCTAAATTTTGTGGTTAAAAATAAAAATAAGATGTAAGTTAACTTAAATATTCAACTCAGGATTCAAATTTAAACGTTCTCCACCCGCGAGCGCTATTGTTATGAAAGGAAATTTTAAAAGCAATTTAAAAAGTTGGAAGGCTTGCAAGGAAAAAATATACTTATACTGCTTTGTAGCGCGGTGGCGCGCTGCATTGCTAAAACGCAAAGGCCGCATTTAGGATGCTTTCAGAGGTAAAATCTAGTCAACCCGGCAGAGTCTGCTCAGGATTAAAGTTAGAAGCTTGTCGGCCATCTTTTCGGCTTAAAGTTCTCAAAACCTAACTATGGCCTTGTTCATACACCACGTGGGCTTAGGTCCGCTCAGCAGCTCAGCTATCAAGGATTGCGATTTGAATACAATTTTAGAGGAAAATAATGGATTTTTACAGAAATTTGATATTTGGTGTCTATCCATTAACAAACACATTTTTTAAATTGTGAATACCGCATAAGAGTCTAAATTGCTCCCAACCATCTGGAGCCAGTGAGACTATGGGATCCCAATAATTGGTTGTTATGAGGCCTAAGGTAGGGGGAAAGGGAAGGTGATGGGGTTAAAAGAAGGTGGGGAAGTACCTACATTTATATTCAGATCTGGTTTCAATTCTGAAAAGTGGTGCTTATTGAATATTTTGCACTCTGGAACGCGATCCAAATATGTTCATTTTATTTATCAAAGGACACAAATAATTAAACAAAATTTAAGCCGTAACCTTCGAATTCGCAATCGAGAGCCTTTCCCTTCGAACACGGAGGCCGTCGATTAAACATAATGATAAAGAATATTATTTTTTTCTTGTGAGAGTTATTGCGTCTTTCACGAATCCTTTAAAAATATATGATTAATCTAAGTACTACATTTTGAGTCGGGACGAGCAACTTTGTAATAAAACTTACATAAACAGCCATATAGTCGTAAGGGTTTGTGATAAAACAACTAGTATAACTATTTATCTTTAATTTGACAAATTGGTTTAATGGCTAAAATTGCTCACAAAGACTTAATCAACCTGGCTTAAATTGATGATTTTAATTGTCTTAAATTCAATTTGATTTAAAGTGCTTGCTCAGCAGGAGCATATTATGTTACAATAATAAGCATGCTCATACGTGGATACGTTTGGCTGTAGGTGAAGTGTGTATTACTACAAACTGTGTGGGATGCTACCCGCTCTGCCAGCCGATGCAGAAACGACTAAACGTGTGTATTTCCGCTAAATATGAACATTCTGTCTACTTTGCAATGTTCGAAGAGACTGCGCCTAATTTGCGGCTATTTTCGTAGCACCGGCGGCGCTCAGATTGCCAGGCGGGAGGCGGGGACTAACCTGGTATGCTGTTTTACACAAATACACAGGCATATGACCTGGCGACTCGCAAAATAGAAATAACTATTCATAGGGTATTGATTAAAATGATAAGTTGAGTTACTATTCTGATTTATAAAATAAATAGTATACATTTTATGTTCTTGTACCATTTGCACTTATTTAGAACACGGTTATTTCAGTGCTACAACTGACACTCTTCGTTAATAATATTTGGATGATTTGTATAGCGCCGTTTTTTGTGAAAAATTAGCTCAAGAGCGCCAATCACTTCAAGGTTTCTTAGTTTACTTCAGGCTTTGAGTCCACACATCAGACTGAATATTTAAAAAATCAATACATACAGCAAATATTTTGTACGGATGTGGGCAATTTTATTAATTTGAGTTTTAAATTATAAAATAGATGGGCATTTAAAGTTTTCGAGTTTTCATTGTTTTGGAGGCTGCTTTTAATTTAATGGTAGGTTAATAATAATCACAAAAATGGTCTTTCAGAAGTATTATATTAATAAAATAAAATGTGAAAAAAATCGTTTTTAAAGTCGTAATTTAAATTTATATATGACAAATATGGGTTCCAACATAAATCGATCGTTTGTAATTTAAATAAACCAATCAAAATTATTTATTTATTTATTTAGTGCTTCATCATATTTTTACACGAGGGATATTTTTTTAAGATAATTTCTGTTAACTCACAAATAATTGCCAAAGTTACCTCTGAAATCACGAAAAAACGGCTTATTTCATTGACTTTATTTTACAATTTAAAACAAAAATGAATCAAATGACTCACAGCCGTACTCTTAATATATTTGCGAATGTTAAGTAAAGTTGCCTAAAACCAATTCATATATTTGATTCCCTCTTATTCAAATGAAAAGAAAAGATCAATTGATAGAGGGAATCGGAGAGAGGAAACTAAACCTTTATCTGGTGATGATGTTAATTTCTTTTGAGTCCTGCTGCTTTCTTTAAAATTCCGTGGGTTACTTACAGTTACCAGTTGCCTTCTACGATCACCATTAATGTTAGATTTTCACAACACAACGATGAACTTGGAAATAATATTTGTACTATTAAATGGACTTTTCACGAAATTATTGATACGAGCAGCGAAATAATATGCACTCTTAAACAATATACTTTAAAACTAGGTAATATTTTATTTAAAGTTGTTAATATGAATATTTAAAAAAGATTTTAAAAAAATATATCATTTCTAGGGGGTTTGAAGAAATTTAAAAAAAGTTTTTGTAACCTTTTGCCAGTCGTTCATTATACCTACCTGATATGAACCAAATAGTTTTTAGTGAACGGGTTTTGCGGGTATTGTTAGTCGGGGCGGAGTGAACTTTGAAATAGTTCCACCCTTTGATCCATGGTTCTTGCATAACTTTCTAACGTTACCATCAATTTCTGGTGTGTTACGCTTAACTTGTGATTTATCGACTTAATTTAAGGCGACTACATAACTTGTCCGTACATATTATACACACTCTCGGAGGAAATGGAAAACTGAGTGCCCTTTAAATTGATGAAATATCTAAACCATAATGTTATCCAAACAAGAATTACATATTATTATAAAAT